>NW_026112485.1:117500-121382 GCF_024323335.1 Lathyrus oleraceus
GTCGTGGTTGTTAATTATAGTAAGTTTTTTGGGAGGATCGACCAACGCTCTTTTGTGAGATTGGTATAACTCTTTTTGGAACAACATTTCTCATTGTTAGGAGGATTGCAAGTGTAATACGAGGCCTTTGAATTTTCTTTTGGCTTCTTTCTTCTTATGTTAAGGGTTGTGTGTAACACTCTAAATCCCAAAATTATATATATATATATATATATATATATATATATATATATATAATATATATATATATATATATATATATATATATATAATATATATATATATAGTATATATATATATTTTTTGGAATAATATAATCTTTATTGCCAAAAACAAAGAAGTACACGCCGATCCTCAGATCCAGACCCCAACCGCCACGAATACAAACGATGACCACTAAAGGCTATTACGATACGCTGTCAATTTTCTATTCATCTAAATCTATCCATAAGTATGTCATGAATATTTTGGCTTTGAAGCTCTTCCTTCCTCCCCTGTTGGAAACAAATCCTGTTTCTCACCCACCAAATGTGGTAAACCGTTTCAGCCAGCGCAGCTTTGAAATACGCATTTTGTTGCCCTTCCCTTTAGCTTGTTGCCAAGCAGTATGCTCATTCCAATCAATATGGATATACTCCAGCCCAAGCCTATTGAGAGTCTCCTTCCAAATCTTCTTTGTGATCGCACACTCAAAGAATAAATGGCCTCTATTTTCCTGCATATTACAAAACAGACAATTCCCATCAGTATAAGTCCCGTGTCTCATCAATCTGTCTTTGGTTTGCAATCTGTCCTGACAGACCAGCCAAAGAGTAAAAACAGCCCTTGGTCTAGCCATGTTTATGTATATTAACCTCCTCCATTCAACTCTTGGCTTGTCCCCACGCAGATGCTGATACATTCTTCGAGTGCTATACATATCATTGGCCTGGAATTCAACCCAAATATCATTAGACATCAATTCAGATTTATGTTTACATATGGACTTCATTAACCATGAACTGTTGTTGTTGGGCTGGTATTCCTCCATCCCTCATTCTTCAAGTAGTAACTATGCATCCATTTAACCCACATTTTATCCTTCTTCTCGCTCAAACTCCATAGAAGCTTGCCAATGGTGGCTTTATTCCATTCCCCTAAGGCTATGATGTTCCTTCCACCATTTGCAATCGAATCACAAACATGGTCCCATGCCACCGGCGCTCTTTTACTCTTCTCGTCATTTCCAGCCAAATGAATCTTCTACACATGCTTTCAATGTGCCTAATGATCTTCTTGGGTAGGAGGAATATTGCATCCAATAATTGGTTATAGCAAACAACACACTTTTCACCAACTGTAATTACCTGCATACGACAAAAGACGGCTACACCAATGGTTAATTCTAACAGTCATTCTATCTAGCAGCCCTTGGCAATTGTTGATGGTGAGCTTTCTACTGTTCAGTGGCACTCCAAGATACTTGACTGGGAGCTGCCCCAAAGAGAATCCAGTTGCTTGCTGCAAGTTTTCTTTGGTAATGCCATCTACCCCTCCCACAAACAGTTTGCTTTTAGGAATGCTCATTTGCAAGCCAGTTGAGTTTGTGAATTTATCCACCACCTGCATAATAAGTTGTAGAGAACCAACATCCCCTCTCGCAAAGATCACAATATCATCAGCAAAACACATGTCAACGAGCTTCAATTTTTCACATTTTGGTGAAAATTGAAGTTTGGATTATTATTCAAGTTTTGGAACATCCTATGAAGGTATTCCATCACCAGCACAAATAAGAGGGGGGAGATGGGGTCTCCCTATCTCAATCCCCTTTTTGCTTCCAGGATTTTTGAGGGACTCCCATTGATATTGAACCGATACGAAGTAGTGGTAACACATTCCATTACCCAAATCCTGAACATCTGAGGTATTCCCATCTCTTGCATAATCTGAGCTAAAGCATTCCAGTCAACCGTATCATACGCCTTTTGGATATCCATCTGCACCATGCACCTCGGAGAAATGTTCTTTCTGTATACCCTCTAATCAGTTCTTGAGCCAAGATGATGTTGTCCTGTATGTGTCTACCTGGAACAAAAGCAGATTGTGATTCATCCACCAGCTTACTGATCACCTACCCAGTCTAGTTGTTAGGATTTTTGATATTATCTTGTAAATTGTACTACAGCAAGCTATAGGCCTCATATCCTTCACAGTTTTAGCATCAGGATTTTTGGGGATAAGAGTTACCAAGGAGCAGTTGAAAACCTTCAGCATCTTTCCATTATGAAAAAATTCTTAACTGCAGCTGTCACATCATTTTTCACAATTTGCCATGTAGCTGTGAAGAAGTAAGCGTTGAATCCATCCACCCCCGGTGCCTTATTCTGGCCTATGCTTTTCAGAGCATTCCACACTTCCCCTTCCTCAACAGGTCTTATCAGCTGACAAGCACTCTCTCTATCAAGAGTTTTACCGTTCCTTACTGTGGTAATATCGATACATCTCAGGTTCAGGGATTTAGTACCTACCAATTTGGCATAGAATTGCAGAACTTCTTCTTCTATATCTTCTGGTTTGCTTAGTGTCATACCCCAAAATTTGCCCGTTGGTATTACAAAGCATTTTCCAAGACCCTCTGACTTGATCTGCAAGGCACTGATATCAAATGGACAAAAGCCCAGCTCACCACAGGCCTAATCCACAAGCGGCCCAAAAGCTGCTCGCTAGGCGAGCATTCCCTTCGCCTAGCGACTATCTCAGCATGCCACTCGCCCAGCGAAGCATCAGGTCCAGAAAAAGCCCAAACCTAGCTTGCTCGCTAGGCGAGCAATTCCTTCGCCTAGCGAAGCTTGCGAGAATTTGAATTTTTGGACCTCACTTTAAGCCCATTAGGTCACTACTACCACTACTATAAATACCTGCTCTTCTGCCACGAAAAAGAACACACAGACGGACGAAAAAAACAAAAGAAGAAGCGGACGAAAACCCTGGGACAGAAACCCCTGGAGGCTACTTTAGAGAGTTCCGAGTGAAGAAAACCCTGAAGCCGCTTCCCGCCCCGAAGCACCGCCGCCCAACTCAATCGGCTCGCCAATTCAAGGTTGCAATTCGATTGCAAACAGGTTGGCATTACTATTATCGTGTTATTTTCTTAATTTGCATGTGATTATCACTTTAAGTTCTTATTTTGCATGTGGTACCCTTTAGTTCTTAATCTGCATGTGATACCGCTTTGTGATCTCATTTGGCATGTGGTACCATTTCATGTTCTTAACTTGCATGCGATACTATAATTGAACTCATAAACATATTCGAAGTTTTGCATGTGAATTTAAGTGTGCCTGAATATTGTGAATGCTGAACCGTATAATTATGTATTGAATGCCATAAGCCATGCCGCAGGTTGAGGTCATACTGTTCTCAAACTTCAAACCCGTGGCCGCTCGCTTGCTCATCGCTAGGCGAGCCTGCAGCGAGCCTTCGCTGAGCCGTCGCTAGGCGAAGCAGAGGCGAACGGGACAGGGGCTGCTTTGTCTCTTTGTTGCCCATTTTATGTTTATCTAATCATGATTCTGCATTATTTGGCTTAACTTCCTGATTGTTATATTTATTTATGGGGCAATTTCCAATTGTATTTTGCCTCAATGCTCTAATCCGTGTGTTGCATGATGTAAAGGCTAGCATACTTCCAAAGAAATAACCGGCTAGGCATGCCGCTTTAGGTGTGGACATTCTTGAGGAGATGGTTTTTGGATGACCTAAGTTTAATATGGAGATTCATCTTGAATCACCAAGCTTGATTTTTAATGTATTGATTTCATTGATTTCCTGTGGACCTAATTACCTAACTGATTACGCTATTTAATTAATGTTAAAATCCGGACTTTAAATAAATAACAT
>NW_026112486.1:0-65000 GCF_024323335.1 Lathyrus oleraceus
AAAAAATATACTTTTTTATTTGAAATTCTTAAAGAGTGTCTTTATATCACTAGTTAGGATGACCCATTTTGTAATTATATATAATTTTTTCTTTCTATTTACTATCTTGTTATATTTAATATAGATATAACTTTTGGAAAAAAATAATACATTTGACATTGTAATATTATAATTTTAAATAAGAGTTCAAAATTCAGTTAAAATAATAAAATTTAAAATCATGACTATATTTTATTCAAGCGATAAAATATATCTATTAAATTATTTTCTATGCATCAAATATAATCAATATTATAGAAATTTAATCTAGCAACCTCACATTATGAACAGTCTAAAAAATAATAGATAGTTTGCATAAAACAAAAATAAAGTAACGGTAGATTGAGATGTGAACTCACAGATGATTGTTAAGATCGAGTGAACCACCGTTAAAACAAATAAGATAAACAATTTCTTGTCCTTCATCTACTCGATTGGAGGATGAGGAAGAGTTTCTTCCACTTCATTATCAAAAGCATTGATTCTGATCATTTGAGATTTAAAAAAAATGTTATCAACACCAATCGTCGATATTACTAGTTGTCAAATCAGTTGCATTTGCTGTTCTTCGGGTTGAACTACTGAATATTTTTTTATTTTTCTTTAAATTTTATTTATGTTAGGAAATCCTATCAATGAGAATTCAATGATGTTGGTTATCCTAACAACTATGAGTCGTGGTTGTTAATTATAGTAGTTTTTTTTGGGAGGATCGACCAACGCTCTTTTGTGAGATTGGTATAACTCATTATGGAACAACATTTCTCATTGTTTGGAAGATTGCAAGAGTAATACGAGGCCTTTGAATTTTCTTTTGGCTTCTTTCTTCTTATGTTAAGGGTTGTATGTAACACTCTAAATCCCAAAACTTATATATTATATATATATATATATATATATATATATAATATATATATATATATATATATATATATATATATATATATATATATATATATATATATATATATATATATATATATATATATAGATATATATATATATATATATATATATATATATATATATATATATTTAATATATTTGAGATTAAAATAAATAATTTAAAAAAATATACTTTTTTATTTGAAATTCTTAAAGAGTGTCTTTATATCACTAGTTAGGATGACCCATTTGGTAATTATATATAATTTTTTCTTTCTATTTACTATCTTGTTATATTTAATATAGATATAACTTTTGGAAAAAAATAATACATTTGACATTGTAATTATTATAATTTTAAAATAAGAGTTCAAAATTCAGTTAAAATAATAAAATTTAAAATCATGACTATATTTTATTCAAGCGATAAAATATATCTATTAAATTTATTTTCTATGCCATCAAATATAATCAATATTATAGAAAATTTAATCTAGCAACCTCACATTATGAACAGTCTAAAAAATAATATATAGTTTGCATAAAAACAAAAATAAAGTAACGGTAGATTGAGATGTGAACTCACAGATGATTGTTAAGATCGAGTGAACCACCGTTAAAACAAATAAGATAAACAATTTCTTGTCCTTCATCTACTCGATTGGAGGATGAGGAAGAGTTTCTTCCACTTCATTATCAAAAGCATTGATTCTGATCATTTGAGATTTAAAAAAAATGTTATCAACACCAATCGTCGATATTACTAGTTGTCAAATCAGTTGCATTTGCTGTTCTTCGGGTTGAACTACTGAATATTTTTTTATTTTTCTTTAAATTTTATTTATGTTAGGAAATCCTATCAATGAGAATTCAATTATGTTGGTTATCCTAACAACTATGAGTCGTGGTTGTTAATTATAGTATGTTTTTTGGGAGGATCGACCAACGCTCTTTTGTGAGATTGGTATAACTCATTATGGAACAACATTTCTCATTGTTTGGAAGATTGCAAGAGTAATACGAGGCCTTGAATTCTCTTTTGGCTTCTTTCTTCTTATGTTAAGGGTTGTATGTAACACTCTAAATCCCAAAACTTATATATATATATATATATATATATATATATATATATATATATATATATATATATATATATATATATATATATATATATATATATATATATATATATATATTTAATATATTTGAGATTAAAATAAATAATTTTAAAAAATATACTTTTTTATTTGAAATTCTTAAAGAGTGTCTTTATATCACTAGTTAGGATGACCCATTTTGTAATTATATATAATTTTTTCTTTCTATTTACTATCTTGTTATATTTAATATAGATATAACTTTTGGAAAAAAATAATACATTTGACATTGTAATTATTATAATTTTAAAATAAGAGTTCAAAATTCAGTTAAAATAATAAAATTTAAAATCATGACTATATTTTATTCAAGCGATAAAATATATCTATTAAATTTATTTTCTATGCCATCAAATATAATCAATATTATAGAAAATTTAATCTAGCAACCTCACATTATGAACAGTCTAAAAAATAATAGATAGTTTGCATAAAAACAAAAATAAAGTAACGGTAGATTGAGATGTGAACTCACAGATGATTGTTAAGATCGAGTGAACCACCGTTAAAACAAATAAGATAAACAATTTCTTGTCCTTCATCTACTCCGTTGGAGGATTTGGAAGAGTTTCTTCCACTTCATTATCAAAAGCATTGATTCTGATCATTTGAGATTTAAAAAAAATGTTATCAACACCAATCGTCGATATTACTAGTTGTCAAATCAGTTGCATTTGCTGTTCTTCGGGTTGAACTACTGAATATTTTTTTATTTTTCTTTAAATTTTATTTATGTTAGTAAATCCTATCAATGAGAATTCAATGATGTTGGTTATCCTAACAACTATGAGTCGTGGTTGTTAATTATAGTATGTTTTTTGGGAGGATCGACCAACGCTCTTTTGTGAGATTGGTATAACTCATTATGGAACAACATTTCTCATTGTTTGGAAGATTGCAAGAGTAATACGAGGCCTTTGAATTTTCTTTTGGCTTCTTTCTTCTTATGTTAAGGGTTGTATGTAACACTCTAAATCCCAAAACTTATATATCACTAGTTAGGCTTCTTTCTTCTTTTGGCTTTGAGATTAAAATAAATAATTTTATAAAAATAGACTTTTTTATTTGAAATTCTTAAAGAGTGTCTTTATATCACTAGTTAGGATGACCCATTTTGTAATTATATATAATTTTTTCTTTCTATTTACTATCTTGTTATATTTAACATAGATATAACTTTTGGAAAAAAATAATACATTTGACATTGTAACTATTATAATTTTAAAATAATAGTTCAAAATTCAGTTAAAATAATAAAATTTAAAATCATGACTATATTTTATTCAAGCGATAAAATATATCTATTTCATTTATTTTCTATGCCATCAAATATAATCAATATTATAGAAAATTTAATCTAGCAATCTCACATTATGAACAGTCTCAAAAATAATAGATAGTTGTCGCATCCGCGAAAAGCAACCGGCGGGCTAAAACAAAAACAAACAGAGCCGCCACCGTGCGTTATTTATTCCAAAAGAGGGAAAGGAAACGCTCAGAGTAAACCTGGAAAAAGCATGGTCTCGCGACCAAAGAGAAAGGGTACGGGAGTCGGTTACGCAAGGGGAAGGTATTAGCACCCCTCACGTCCGTCGTACTCGACGGGATCCACGCTCTAAAAGAAAGAAAAGGTTGCTAAAAACACCACACACACACACCGAAAACAACACAGGTGGGGTTAAGAGGAAGAGGGCTCGCTAGGACATCGCGTCCTATGCCTACGTATCTCGTCTGGAACGAGAATCAGAGCTGCCGTAGTTCGGCTCACGCACGCCAAACAAGACACACACAAACACGGGCAAACTTGGAACCCGAATGCCAATAGCTGGACTTACATCGGCTTCCAAACCAAACAAACAAAATCAAGATACGGATAGCCAATCGCTGGGCTTACGTCCATATCCTGACACACAAAAGGGTTAACAAACAAACACACACAAAAAAGGAAAAAAGTGCCCGGAGAGACCTCGCACGGTCTCCTGCCTACGTACCTCATCTGGTATGAGGATCAGGGCGACGTAGTTCCCCCCAACGGGGGAGAAAGACTAGCCAGACACAAAGGGAAGACACACTACCAGGGAGCTGTACTCGAGCCTAGTGTTTTCATGCATCATTGCCCTATGTTATGGTTTCTACCTACTTGCACAACAGCAAGCTAATCCTATCCAGGAAGAAAGCAAGCATGCAAGCATAAACAAAGCAAAGCAAACATTTCACGTAGCACACACTATATCCAGTCAAGTGAGGCTCAAACAATGGGTCAGACTGCCAAGGCAAGTCATTTGTACAAGGGTAGTGTTAGCTCTTAACCCTGACATTGAGATTCAGGGTGAAGCCAGATGAAAGGTGAGTGAAGATTAGACTTCACAGCTCTTATCCCTGTCCAGGGAGAGCTTCAGACAAAGGAGTGTGGGTTCAGAATGGAGGAACCCTTCTACACTCATGACTCTGACACAACTGTACAATGTACAAGATCTTGGGTTAATGTCCCAATGCATCAACACAGTGGTGTGAGCAGAGGAACGACTCAACAGAATAGTGGGAGATAGACTGCATATCTCTATGATCCACCAATTGCCTTAATCAAGGTCTTTACCTGCTTGGGGACAAAGTTAAACAATCACAAACATCGCCTCTTAAGGAGGACTTCAGACAGTCGCCTGGCCAAGTAACAGGCCAGGTCTTCCAGACTACATGGAGAATAGAAATTCTACCTCAATTGGTTTAAAAACCAAGCAACAGCAAGCAAGTTCTCAAGGAACTGTAAGCAACTTAATGTACCTGAAATCAATCAAGTATCATCAGTACTCAGACAAACCAACAGTAAACAGCAAATGCCAAACAATTAATCTGTACAGTCAAACACAAGTTAATGCACACAAGTGCAAGCCATGAGCTCAAACTCAAGCATCAAACCTACAACACAAAACAAGTTAGTTTACAACATCAAACAAACTCAATTTACAACTTGCATTGTTCTCCTTAAGGCATTTGCAGCTCAAACCTAAAACACAATTCCAAAGGTGAGAAACAAGACCACTAGGCCAAGCCTAGGGTCCAAAAGAGATAAAAAAATCCAAAACAGCAAGTGAAAATTATCCAAAATCACAATCAATCAATTTAGAAACAAATGCAATTGGTCCCATGCTCATATCATTCATTATCACCATTTCATGCACAAAAAGGTATCACACATGCAATTTGCAACCTCAAATGACCAAACCGAATGATCAGCATTAAATCCACATCAAAACAATTCAATTAATTCCACAAAAATTCAGGTCTAAACCGAACATATCCAATGAATAGCATGTCAAATTTCAGCTCAATTGGACAAAAGGAAGTAGGTCAATGAAAATCAAGAAGTTCAGACAGTTTCAAACAAGCCAACACAAGGCATCCACACAAGCATCAACTTCCAAAAATCATAAAACAGTGACAATGTATGATAAATGAATGGGATCAAAACCATAATGACCTATAATGTGTCTACAATCCACATGTCAAATTTCACATCCATCCAATTAATGACTAGGATTTCACAAATCAAATGCCAACATGTGTCACAAAATGTCACAAAATGATCCAACAGAAGAGAAAATCACAATCAATTAGGAAATGTCATCAATAAATCCATAAAAAATCACATGTTATCTTAACATACATATGTTCATTCATGCAAAAAATTGGCTCAATTCAACATCCCTAAGCACATCAAATAAAATCAGGAAGTTCATCAAGCTTGGTGTGACACAAATTGTCACACCTCTAATCAAAAATTCATATCTCCTCAACCAAGTATCCAAAAATTACAAACTCTATATCAAAATCACCATCAAAGTGTCCAGAATATGCACAAAAAATTTCATCCATTTCTTTGAAAGCATCATCATTTTATGAAAGATATGGCAAAGCATGTACCAATGTGACACTACCAAGCAAACCCTAGGTATTTTAATTTTTTACACGTGCACAAAAATCACAAAAATCATGATTAAATTCTACACATCATAAGGATCATCATGGAGAAAACCTCACAAAATTTGGATAAAAAATGAATCATCTATGAATTTTTCAAGTTATGCCACAAAATAAAAATGAAATAAGGAAAAGAAATGAAATAATAAAAGAATTAAAAGGAAAATGGCAAAAGCGTAATTCCTGAGCCACAGACCAAAACGCGGTCGTTGGCATTAATGTGTTGGCAAGCGCTCATTGGTCCAAAGGCGCGGGTAACATGAATTCAAATCAAGCCATGGAAAATTCGGATCAAACACACACTTCAGCGTGTTCTTGAGCAAGAACACTCATGAATCTCCAGAAATTGGCCAAGAACAAAACTCAACCAAACGCTATAAACCACACATCATCGTGACCGCCTTTCCACATAGATTAAGGATATGTAATTATTTTAACCTAATTCTCAACATGCCAACGGGATCGAGCAAAAAATGAAATGCACATCAAACTTCAAACTCAGATTTCTCATCCAATACTTAACCAAATGGAAAACCACAAGCATCATGTTACTCTACATTGGAAGATCTTCACAAGCCATATGATAGTTCACTCAATTAAGGCATTCGAAAAAATACCTTATGGATGAAGCAGCTGTTGATCTTGATGTTTCAAGGTGTGAAAAGCAAAAACAGATGATGCTTATTGATGAGGAAGTTGAATGGAGTGATTAGGTTAGCTCGAAACAGCACCAGATGCGAGAATTATCAAAACTCCATTGATGAGCAAGCTTTGGACAGTCGCGATTTGGCCATGCTCTTCCCTTGAATTTGCAAAACAGTTCACCAACACTACTTGTGGAGTGTAGATCAATCAAGAACGAAGCAAATTGATGAAGATTTGGTGAAGAAATGTGAAAAAAGTGATGAAGTTTTTTGAGAGAATTTGAGATTTTGGAGGGAAATTCAGTTATGATTCTTGGAGAATGAAATGTGGTTAACAATTTCTGTTATGATTAGTGATATATACCCCTGCTAATCCATTTCCTTAATCACAATTACCAAATTTGATTGGATTAGTGTTAATGCCACTTTAAGTGAAAGTCCAAAAATGACCTTTTCAAATAGCCAATGTAACAGTAAAATGAATGTTCACACAAGTTATATTTTCTATTTGGAGTGTGTTGGAAGTGGTTTCATGTGCCAATGCCTTGTAATTTGGAATTTCACTATGCCACACCAAAAATGCAATTGAATCCACTTGAAATTTGACTTTTTTCCTTGACCATTTTTGATGAATTTTGATCATACATCATGAAAGTACATGGGAAATGGGGTTTGCTCACAAAAAGATCACCCAAATTGGACATTCCATGTGAAAGTTATGCCACTTTGATTTTAGGCATTTTTGGAAAATGAATGGACCATAACTTGTCAACCATACATGGGAAATTCAAGTTCTTGGACTTTTTGGAAAGGTGAGAGCAAGATCTACAACTTTCATGTTGAACAAAATTTCATTTGAAGCTTTTTTGGACATGTAATTTTGTGGTGAAAAACTTTCCATTTTTGGAAACTTTCATTACAAGTCACTTTCTATTTTTGGAAACTTTTCTCCTGACTTTATTTTCTTCATTCTTGATGTTTGAAATGTCAAATGAAACTTGTTTCAATGATCGCTCGACTTCGTGAGTCGAAATTGGGGTACAAACTGCAAGTGCACAGTTCTATCGCGTAGTTTTAAAAGATATCGATCCCACAGGGACTTATGAATCGATATACTGTTATCTAAGGTTACTTCGTAAAGCTAAGGTGGATAATGTTGGATTGTTTGGGGGAAAAGCTAAAACTAAAAATAGAATCTAAATTAAATATTAATAAAGCGGATATCGGTATGTAGTTCGTCGTAATTAGGGAATCAATTCTTTGTCGGTTTCTTGGTTTTAAAATAAATCTTTTCAGTTGACTTTATTGATTAAAAGTTTTATCTCAAACTCTCGCTCTGTTGAATAAACCATGATTTTATGTTAATGTAGCTGTCACTTATAATTAAGTTAAAAAACCATTTTTTGAAAGCAATACAGTCCATAGAAACTCTTTTCAAGAAAACACTGACCGTTTAAACACCCTTATCTCAAACTCTCGCTCTGTTGACTTAGGTTATATAATTAAACTCGAATGCTTAACTCTCGTCCTCACATTCAATCTTTAAAAATACTTTTTGGAAAAGATCGGAATTTAATTAACTCTAAAACTTGCCCTCGCCCTGATCTAGAATTAATGTCTAATTTACACTGTCCAGTTAAAACCTCAAACTCTCGCTCTATTGATTTTAACTTCTTTATGTCTTTTACTTTCGTAAAAAAAACCTTTGTTATTAACCCTGTAAATTGAAACCGTAAAAAGAGTGATTTTAATTTTAAATTTAATTAAACCGACTTAGTTTTTGATTCCTTATTCCGCTTACTTTACATACCGATATCTAAGCGAATTAGCCAGACATGCTAAACAAACTTAAATACTTATCATGCATAAACAGACTCATCCCAGGCAAATAATATAAATAAATAATAAAACAAAGCATTAAATAATAATTAAAGAACCTGAATAAGTTAAACAGTAGTCTTGAATAAGTTAAACAGTAGTCTTGAACACTCCACCACAAGCCGGTAGGATTTGTTCTTGGATTCTTCAATTAAACAACAAATTAAAACGAAGGAAATAAAAACTGGATTCTAACGTAAGGTTAGATCCGATAAAAAGGTACACAATAGTTTCCGGTGTAGAAACTATTGTGCGAAAAGAATTAACTAAATGCTAAAAAGGAAATAGAAATTGCAAGGGAAATAGTGTAAAACTCGTGAAAGCAATGCTGTAAAAATAATGCTTAAGTTGCTGGAAGAGAAAAAGGCAAAAGCGAAAACGGCAAAAGGAAAAAATATGGAAAAAGCGTGGAACCCTTTTAGGTTTGGAAAGTGGCTATTTATATTGGTGCCTTGAGTAACTGCTTCCGCTTCCAAAGGTCTTCAACGTGCAAAGTACTTAGGCGTGGATATCGGCTTCAACTCTCCCTCAACGTCTCTGAAGCGTTCCTTGCGCCAAAAATGTAGGGGACTGGTGTGACGTTCGTCACACCATGTGTGACGTTCGTCACAGGAGTGTGCAAGGTGTGACGCTCGTCACAGCCTCTGTGACGTCCGTCACAGGCACAGCACCTGTGTTCTTGTACTTTGGGCTGGGCTTTGATATTTGGTTCATTTTCTCTCCTTTTTGCACCTCCTTTTCTTCCATTTTTACTTGTGCTTCAAAATAAGCCACCTGAGACAAATAGGAAGAAAATACCGCGTAATATCTAATAAAATGAAGTGAATTGAAATAAATAATGATAAAATTTAATTGAATTAAGTCCTAAAATATGATATAATTTCATGTTATCAAACTCCCCCATACTTAGATCTTTGCTTGTCCTCAAGCAAAATACAGTATAGAACTTGTTAAGATTTTTAGCCAGATGAAATTTCAAAACACACGTCAATTCGTATTAGGCTGCATGTAAACTTTGTTTAGAAGTAACTTGAGTTAAATCTTGACATCAACGACCACCGTCACAACCTAGATAACCCCACCTTATGCAAATCAGTTCAAGTACACTACGATAGCTATCCTAGTTCCTTCACTCTTATTTCACCCGTTTTCATTCAAGCGAAATCACATTAAGCCCTTTATCTTTTCGCGCACATAGTGGAGTAACCGGTTAGTGATTCTGATTCCCTTTTATCTAGAAGTTCTGGTACATAAGTCGGATAACTTCGTTATTCAGTCCATTGCAAATTGCGGGGGATCGGACCGTAGTCCGCCCTACCAAGTTCAGTACCAGATACCTGCTGAACCAACTCGTAATGGATCTTTCATCTTATGCTTTTGTATGATCTGCAACCTTTAGATTAAATGATCTGGTAGGGATCACCTAACTTAATTAGTGCATTTCCTGATATTTTTTTTTTATGTTACTTTGGGAATCATTCACTTATATTCATCGGCTCTCCACGTAGTTTGCTATTAGGATGGTGCTGACTTCTTGTATAAACTACTCGGGGTTACTATAAAAATAAAAGTTCAAGGGATTGGTATAATAGGTACTTATCTGATCTAACGTGTTGAGGTTCGTTTAGAGTGTTTGGCGGTAGTGGTCTTTGTCTTAATTCGTCTCAAGATCGATAAGGTGAGCAACCTTTATACTTATTGGGTGTTGAATTTTTGTTGTGGCTCATGGAAATTTGAGGGAATAGATAATAGAAATTTTTTCACACTCGGGACTTAACTTAAAATAATAATTTTTTTTGTTTTTTAATAATTAAAATAACAATGAAAGGAAAGGTACATACTTGAAAAATGGAAATAGAAAGAACATGGTTTTCCCCCCATACTTAAACTAAACATTGTCCCCAATGTTTTAAGGAAATGAAATACAATATGGAAAGGAAAAAGAAACTACAACTAAGGCTGCCTTCCGCCTCTGGTTCTTGGGCCAGGTGATCTCTGACGTAAGTCTAAGTTGTCGAACCTGCTGAACAACTCAGTAAACCGCTGGTCGGTAATGGCATTCCTAGCATCCTGTTGTTGTTGCATTTGACGCATCATCTGCATCATCTCGACATTCTGTGTCTGCATACCATCAATAGCATCCATGATGTCGTCGTTGGTTGCAGGCCTTCTTCGTCGACGACGTTGGGAGGATGGGCCATTTGCATTATCGGAAGGGTTGAGCGGGACGGATTGTTGTGCGGGAGGCTGATCACCTTGCTCCATTTCCTCAAACTCGTCTGTGGGCGGGTTTGCTTGTGAAGGCTCGGTGGCTTCGGGAGCATGTAGATCATAGAGGAGGCGGTTGCGGTTTGTGACATCGGTCAGGGCCATGTTGGGTAGGACAACGCTTGGGATGGCTTGGTTGTTCACCATAAGATAATATCCTCCTCCTACTCTATTCTTAATCATGCGGCTGGATCGACAGTAGTTGATGTCCATAAATAGGGGAGGTAGAGATTCTAAGGTTTGGAGTCGGTCCCCTAAGTTTAAGCCAAGTGCAATGGTGGTGATTAATCCACCAATTACAAAGGGTTGGCGGCCTCTAGCACATAGGGTGCGGATATGATGAAATAGAAAAGAGGCAGCGTTTACCTTAGCAGTCGGTTCGAAGACGCATTCGAGGAAGAATAGTTCTTTTGCGTTGACCTTACTGTTGTTTGGTCTTCCAAAAACTGTGTTTTGTAGGATCCGGAGAAAATATCGGATGGTTGGGTTATGTATGTGGGAAAGAAGGAGTTCTTCCCAGTTGTAGGCATCTAGACCGGATATTTTCTTAAAAAGGGTGGAAATGGCAACTGTGCTCCAGTTTATTTCGGGAGGGATTCTGGGGTAGACTTGACCTTCTGTGGGAAATTGTAGCATGGTACTCAATTGGTTTTGGGTTAAGGAGTACTCGGTGTTGAACAGTCGGAAGGTTGCGGTGCCGGTTAAAAATTCATCTTCACCGGCGGAAGTGGTGTATGCGTATGAACTTAAGAATTCTAAGGTTAGGGAGGGGTATGTTGGTTGGTTATGGGTGCATAGAAAGGTTAAGTCGGCTTGACGGAGCATCCATTCGATACCTTGGAGTAATCCTAATTGGTGTAAACAAGTAAAATCAGGGTACCTGGTGGAGACGACGCCTCGCTGTTGGAAACGCTCGAATTGCTCCCTTTGATAATTTTCGTCTTCGGATCGGAAGATGATATTTCCGAAATTCTGATTTCCCGCCATAGTGATGAATGAATTTGAAGGAGTAATTTGGAGAGAAAAGAAATGTATTGGATGGGAGAGAATGGTTTGTGGTGAATGAAGGGAGGTTTTGATGGGTATTTATAGGAAAAGAATTTGGAAGTTGGAAAAAAAAAGTGGTTGAAAAGTAAATAAATGGGGGTAAATGTGAATAAATGGGGAAGATAAAAAATTTGAAGGGTGTAACGTTCGTCTCCAACGGCTATGTAACGTTCACCTAGTCAGAAAGGTGTTACGCTCGTCACAGGGGTGTGACGGTCGTAACAGGCTCTTGGCGTGCCGTTCGTCATAGATTGTGTGACGCTCGTCACACATTCTTTTTGGCAAGGCTTCAGTAGCGTTCTACAGAATTACTTTGGTAATGGATTTATTTTTATTATTTTGTTTTGTTTTTAGATTGTTTTATGTTGCTAATTAATTTATCTTGCATGCTATTCTACTTTGCATAATAGTGCATGAATAATTCAATAAGTTATAGGCAGCAACAGTAGAGAATATAATAGCTATTGCATAATAAAATTAAATAAATAGCTTCAATAAAATGATCATAATGTAATATTGGAAAGAAAAAAAACAAAAGAAATGTGAAAAGGAAACAAATGCGAACATGAATTCAAATAACATTAATGAATAATCTTAAAACTGAATAACTAAGAAAAATAAATAAATTCTATCCATCTGCACGATCTCTGGCCGGAGGAGCAAAAGAGTTAACACGGTGTAGCAACTCGTGAAACTGATCTGTCATACTGCTCATGTATCCTAGAACTTCGTGTCTCATGTCAGTAAATTCTTCTCTGAGGGCGTTTTGTTCTGACATCAAAGCTTCAATGGCGGTGTTATAATCAGTTCCGGGCATATGATGCCGGAGGTCGGATATTGCTGATTCTTCGGTCTGAACAGGCTGAGGAGGAGGGTTAATATCATAATAGCCGGATGGTGTCCGAGGGTCGGATTCGGCATAAGGGATCTGGTCATTATAAATCTCATAGTCCTGGATGGATTCAGTGGATCTAGCAGGAGTGGGGGTTTCGTTCAGATTGTAGAGCCAGTTGTTGCGGTTATGAACACTAGTCCTAGGATCGGGTAAGGTAAATAGGCAAAGAACCTGGTTATTAATAATAAGCTCAAACTCATCAGATCCTAGGTTTGCTATAAACAAGGTGTTGAAGAGGAAGGGTATACTCATAGTAGTAATGCCACAAAAAGGGCTTAGGTCGAGAATCGACTGACGTAACCCAATAGCGTTACCAATCATGGTTATCAAACCGCCTATTCTAATAGGTGCTCGCTCATCTTGGATAAGGTGGTCTAAATTTGCTAGCATAAAGGTGGCACCGTTTACTGGACGGTTCTGAGAAGCACAGAATAGGATGAAGAGTTCATCACGTGAAACTGAAGTGCTGTTTGGCTTCTCTCCAAATAAGGTGTGGGTGAGGATCCCATGGAAGTAACGGAAGGCCGGGTTATGAATGTTTCCCGGGAGATACTCATGGTCCTCGGGTTCATCATTTCCAGTCAAACTACCCCAAAAGTGTTCAAGTTCTCTATATTCAAGAAGTTCTTCCTGGCTTATTGTGAATGTGGAAGGAGGTAGGAAAACCCAATAGGTTTGTAAAGTCTCTAATATTAAATTGGTACTCCATGTTGAACATTCTGAACTGGATAAAACCTCTGCTAATTCCTTTTCCATGGCTGGGTAGATAGATCAATGAGCTAAGGAATTCTAGTGTGAGTCTCCGATAGGTGGCGAAATGTCTTAGGATAGGGGATGTCTCCCATCCTATCTGATTCAGCAAATACAGGACACTTTCTCTTAGTCCAAGGGCAGTCATAGCCCAATCATCAGCATATAAACTAGGTAGCATCTCTCTAGTGGCTAGTTCGTCAAACTTTTGTTTCTGAGCCATTCCTCTGAATTTGATACCCATACGATCAATATGTCCCATCTGGTTAGTGTTAGCTAGAGAAAAGAAAACATGAGTTTTAGTTAGGATTTGGCCAAATGCCGAAAGAAGAAAAAAGTTTTTTTTTTTTTAAGTTTACATAAATTAAGAATGAATACTAAACAGAAATTAAAAGAATAATTAAGGAAGAAATAGGAAAATGATAATAATAAAATAAGAAAATAATAAAATAATTGTGGGTTGTCTCCCACTAAGCGCTTTGTTTAAATGTCGCAAGCTCGACAAAGAAACTGTTAAGTATTATCTATTGATCCTGGAGGCATTTCGTCTAAGTGTAGGATTTGCGAATCTTCGTTGGTTTCCGCATAGTGATAGTGTTTTAGACGTTGCCCGTTTATAGTGAACGGTTCTGTGGATTTGCCTTTAATTTCTATCGCTCCACTGGGAAAGATGTTAGTGATATGAAAAGGACCTGACCATCTGGATCGTAGTTTTCCCGGGAATAGCTTTAGTCTAGAGTTAAATAAAAGGACTGCGTCGCCTTGCTTGAAGATTTTCCTTGATATACGCTTGTCATGCCATTGTTTTGTTCTTTCTTTGTAGATTCTGGCATTTTCATAGGCGTCTCTTCTGAGTTCCTCTAATTCGTTTATGTCAAGGATTCTCTTTTCGCCGGCGACCTTATAGTTTAAATTCAGATTTCTAATAGCCCAATAGGCTTTATGCTCTAACTCTACCGGGAGGTGACAGGATTTTCCATAAATGAGCTTAAATGGGGTCGTCCCTATGGGGGTTTTATAAGCAGTTCGGTATGCCCACAAAGCTTCTGGTAATTTTAATGACCAATCTTTCCTTGAAGTGGCGACTGTTTTCTCTAATATTTGTTTAATCTCTCTATTGGACACTTCCACTTGCCCACTGGTCTGAGGGTGGTAAGGTGTCGCTATCCTATGTCTCACGCCGTATTTAAACAATAGTTTTTCGAGTACCTTGGATATAAAGTGCGATCCACCATCACTGACTACTATTCTTGGGATGCCAAATCTCGGAAATATTATATTCTTAAAGAGTCTAGTTACTACTCGGGTGTCATTTGTTGGAGAAGCTATAGCTTCGATCCATTTTGATACGTAGTCAACTGCCACGAGTATGTACTTGTTACCGAAAGAGGATGGAAAAGGTCCCATGAAGTCTATTCCCCACACGTCGAAAATCTCTACTTCCAAAATACCCTTTTGTGGCATCTCGTCACGTCTAGATATGTTTCCTGTGCGTAAGCATCTGTCACATTCCTTGATAGCCGCATGTACATCCTTCCATATAGTTGGCCAATAAAAGCCGACTTGTAGGATTTTAGAGCAGGTCTTGGATGTACTTGTGTGTCCACCATAAGGAGCGGAGTGGCAGTGTTGGATTATATTTTCTACCTCTTCTTCGGGTATACATCGACGGAAGATACCATCGGGGCCTCTTTTGAAAAGTAAGGGATCATCCCAGTAATAGTGTTTTATGTCGTAGAAGAATCGTTTCTTCTGCTGGTAGGATAAAGTAGGTGGAACTATTCCGGCGGCTAAATAATTGACGAGATCAGCGTACCATGGTGTGACAGATATAGCTAAGGTAGTTTCTACTTGCTTGTCAGAGTTATTCTCTTCCAAAGTAGCTATAAGTTTATCGTACGAGAAATCATCATTAATTGATGTTCTTTCCGGTTCAAGGTTCTCAAGTCTAGAGAGGTGGTCTGCTACTACGTTTTCAGTTCCTTTCTTGTCTTTGATTTCTAAATCGAACTCTTGTAGCAACAAGATCCATCTTAGGAGTCTAGGTTTAGCATCCTTTTTTGTTAAGAGGTACTTGATAGCGGCGTGATCAGTGTAAACTATTATTTTGGCTCCGACCAAGTAGGAACGAAATTTATCTAGCGCAAATACCACTGCTAGGAGTTCTTTCTCGGTAGTGGCGTAATTCATCTGCGCTTCATCTAGGGTCCTACTTGCGTAATATATAACGTGAAGCTTTTTATCCTTTCGTTGTCCTAAAACAGCACCTACAGCATAATCGCTGACATCACACATTATTTCGAATGGTTCATTCCAGTCGGGTGTCTGCATTATGGGTGCGGAGATCAATGCTTGCTTAAGCGTTTGAAATGCTTTTAAACAGTTATCGTCGAATATGAATTCAGCATCTTTCATCAATAGTCCGGTTAAAGGTTTAGTTATCTTAGAGAAGTCTTTGATGAATCGTCGGTAAAAACCGGCGTGTCCTAAAAAGCTTCGTACTTCTCTCACGGTTCTTGGGGGTTGAAGGTTTTCGATTACCTCTATTTTGGCTTTGTCTACTTCAATTCCTCTGTTCGAGATGATGTGTCCTAAAACAATTCCTTCTTGTACCATAAAGTGGCACTTCTCCCAGTTAAGTACTAAGTTTACTTTCACACATCGCTCAAGAACTCTTTCTAGGTTTTCAAGGCATTCTTCAAAACTTTGTCCGTATACGGAAAAGTCATCCATAAATACTTCCATGATGTTTTCGAGAAAGTCGGCGAAAATTGCCATCATGCATCTTTGAAAGGTTGCAGGAGCATTACACAGGCCAAACGGCATTCGTCTATAAGCGAAGGTACCAAAAGGGCACGTGAACGTTGTCTTTTCTTGGTCATCAAGGTGAATTGGTATTTGAAAGAAGCCTGAATAACCGTCTAGATAACAGAAATGTGAATGTTTTGCTAATCGTTCTAACATCTGGTCAATGAATGGTAAAGGGAAATGATCTTTTCGGGTTGCTTTGTTTAGTTTCCTATAGTCAATGCACATTCTCCATCCCGATTCGATTCGTTTAGTTATAGTTTCCCCTTTTTCGTTTTCAATAACGGTTATGCCTCCTTTCTTTGGTACTACGTGTACAGGACTAACCCATTTGCTATCAGATATAGGATATATAATGCCTGCTTCTAATAACTTGGTTATTTCCTTCTTTACTACCTCACTCAGGATCGGATTTAGTCTCCTCTGGTGTTCCCTAGAGGTTTTACAGTCTTCTTCTAGCATGATGCGGTGCATACAAATAGAAGGACTTATTCCTTTAAGATCGGTGATGTGGTAACCTAGTGCGGTTTGATACTTTCTTAAGATATGTAGGAGTTTTTCTATTTCGAGTCTTCCTAGGTCTGCATTAACTATCACAGGTCGTTCAAGTTCTAAGTCTAGGAATTCATATCTCAGATTTTTGGGAAGTGTTTTCAGGTCAAGGGTTGGTTTGTTAAGACATTGCGTAGGGTCCGGTGTTATGGCTAAACATTGGTTAGATTTGTCTTCTACAAGGTAGTCGGAGGATTTGTCTTCTCCTAACTCTGCTTCTTTTATGCATTCATCGATGATATCCATGAAGTAACATGTATCTTCTATTGCAGGTGCTTTCAAGAATTGGGAAAGAATGAACTCAATTTTCTCTTCACCTACTTCGAAGGTGAGTCGTCCTCGTTTTACGTCTATGATTGCACCGGCAGTTGCTAAGAACGGTCTTCCCAGTATAATGGGTGTAATATCATCTTCTCTAATGTCCATAATTGTAAAATCAGTTGGAATGTAGAATTGACCTATGCGTACGGGAACGTTTTCAAGAATTCCTACAGGATATTTTATGGAACGATCTGCTAGTTGCACAGACATTTTGGTTGGTCTTAATTCTCCCATTTCCAGTTTCTTACATATGGATAAAGGCATAACGCTAATTCCGGCTCCTAAATCGCATAAGGCTTTGTCGATGACAAATTTTCCTATGTGACAGGGTTTAGAGAAACTACCCGGATCCTTGAGTTTAGGAGGCATGTTTTGGATTATAGCGCTACATTCGGCAGGGAGTCTAACGGTTTCGCTATCTTCAAGTTTCCTCTTATTAGAAAGAATTTCTTTTAAGAATTTAGCATATGAGGGCATCTGCGTAATAGCTTCGGTGAACGGAATTGTAACGTTTAATTGTTTAAGGAGATCAACAAATTTTCTAAATTGGCCCGCATCTTTGGTTTTAACAAGCCTTTGAGGGTAAGGGATAGGTGGTTTGTAAGGTGGTGGAGGTACATAAGGTTCCTTCTTTTCTATGGTTTCCTTATTACTCTCTTCCTTTTCCTTAGGTTCGCTTTCCTCAGTTGATTTTTTAGGGTTTTGGTTTTCTATCCTTGGATCAGACGGTCCTTCCACTTCCGTTCCACTTCTTAATATGATTGCATGAGCGTGGCTTCTCGGGTTAGGTTGGGGCTGTCCAGAGAATGTACCAGTTGGGGCAGCAGTAGGCGCTTGTTGTTGAGCTACTTGTGATATTTGTGTTTCCAGCATTTTGTTATGGGTAGCCAGGGCATCTACTTTGCTTGCTAGTTGTTTAAGTTGCTCGCCAGTGTGTACATTCTGGTTTAAGAAATCTTTATTGGTTTGTTGTTGGGACGCTATAAAGTTTTCCATCATGATTTCCAAGTTGGATTTCCTAGGGGCGTTATTGTTAGGCATGGATGGGTTCGGTTTCTGATATCCTAGAGGTATAGCTGGGGCTTGATTTGGAGATTGTCCAGGTGCGTACAAAGCATTATTACTTTTATATGAAAAGTTTGGATGGTTCTTCCAATTTGAGTTATAGGTATGCGAGTAGGGGCTTCCTTGAGCGTAGTTTACTTGCTCTGCTTGGATTCCTGTTAAGAGTTGACAATCCGTAGGAGTGTGACCTTGGATTCCACAGACCTCGCAATTCTGAGTTATAGCAACCACGGCGGCTGGAGGTGATACATTTAAACTTTCAATTTTTTGGACCAAAGCATCCACTTTTGCATTGACGTGATCAAGGTTACTTATCTCGTACATGCCAGTTTTCGTTTGAGGTTTTTCCACCATTGTTCGTTCGGTTCCCTACTGATAGTGGTTTTGGGCCATGCTCTCGATAAGCTGGTAAGCATCAGCATAAGGTTTATTCATTAGTGCACCACCTGCAGCGGCGTCTATTGTTAACCTTGTGTTGTACAAGCGACCATTATAAAATGTGTGAATTACTAACCAGTCTTCCAAACCATGGTGTGGGCAAAGTCTCATCATGTCTTTGTATCTTTCACATGCTTCGAAAAGAGACTCGTTGTCTTTCTGTTTAAATCCGTTTATCTGGGCTCTTAACATAGCTGTTTTGCTTGGCGGAAAGTATCGGGCAAGAAAAACTTTCTTCAACTCGTTCCATGTGGTGACAGAGTTGGAAGGGAGAGACTGAAGCCATCTTCTAGCGCTATCTCTTAATGAGAAAGGAAAAAGACGATGTCGAATTGCCTCTGAAGTGACACCATTAGCTTTAACAGTATCAGCGTATTGGACAAATACGGATAAATGAAGGTTTGGATCCTCGGTAGGATTTCCAGAGAATTGGTTCTGTTGCACAGCCTGCAACAGCGAAGGTTTAAGTTCGAAGTTGTTTGCTTCGATTGCGGGTGGAGCAATACTTGAATGTGGTTCATCTTGCGATGGGGCGGCGTAATCTCTAAGAGCACGAGCTGGTTCTGCCATCTCGGGTATCGAAGGAAAAATGTTTTTGAAATCAGGAAGTTCTACAGGAGGGAGATTGTTTGCAGCACGATATTCCCGAATTCGTCGTAGGACTCGGAGATATAGTTCGATATCGTTGATTCGTAAATAGAGCGGTTCGCCTTGTGAGCGAGTGCGTGGCATACGAATCAACGAAAGAAAGAACAGAAGAAAAAGAAACCTTAGTCTCTACAGCGTAACGGAAGAGTTACGATATCAATTAAATAAAAGTCCCCGGCAACGGCACCAAAAACTTGATCGCTCGACTTCGTGAGTCGAAATTGGGGTACAAACTGCAAGTGCACAGTTCTATCGCGTAGTTTTAAAAGATATCGATCCCACAGGGACTTATGAATCGATATACCGTTATCTAAGGTTACTTCGTAAAGCTAAGGTGGATAATGTTCGATTGATTGGGGGAAAAGCTAAAACTAAAAATAGAATCTAAATTAAATATTAATAAAGCGGATATCGGTATGTAGTTCGTCGTAATTAGGGAATCAATTCTTTGTCGGTTTCTTGGTTTTAAAATAAATCTTTTCAGTTGACTTTATTGATTAAAAGTTTTATCTCAAACTCTCGCTCTGTTGAATAAACCATGATTTTATGTTAATGTAGCTGTCACTTATAATTAAGTCAAAAAACCATTTTTTGAAAGCAATACAGTCCATAGAAACTCTTTTCAAGAAAACACTGACCGTTTAAACACCCTTATCTCAAACTCTCGCTCTGTTGACTTAGGTTATATAATTAAACTCGAATGCTTAACTCTCGTCCTCACATTCAATCTTTAAAAATACTTTTTGGAAAAGATCGGAATTTAATTAACTCTAAAACTTGCTCTCGCCCTGATCTAGAATTAATGTCTAATTTACACTGTCCAGTTAAAACCTCAAACTCTCGCTCTATTGATTTTAACTTCTTTATGTCTTTTACTTTCGTAAAAAAAAACCTTTGTTATTAACCCTGTAAATTGAGACCGTAAAAAGAGTGATTTTAATTTTAAATTTAATTAAACCGACTTAGTTTTTGATTCCTTATTCCGCTTACTTTACATACTGATATCTAAGCGAATTAGCCAGACATGCTAAACAAACTTAAATACTTATCATGCATAAACAGACTCATCCCAGGCAGATAATATAAATAAATAATAAAACAAAGCATTAAATAATAATTAAAGAACCTGAATAAGTTAAACAGTAGTCTTGAACACTCCACCACAAGCCGGTAGGATTTGTTCTTGGATTCTTCAATTAAACAACAAATTAAAACGAAGGAAATAAAAACTGGATTCTAACGTAAGGTTAGATCCGATAAAAAGGTACACAATAGTTTCCGGTGTAGAAACTATTGTGCGAAAAGAATTAACTAAATGCTAAAAAGGAAATAGAAATTGCAAGGGAAATAGTGTAAAACTCGTGAAAGCAATGCTGTAAAAATAATGCTTAAGTTGCTGGAAGAGAAAAAGGCAAAAGCGAAAACGGCAAAAGGAAAAAATATGGAAAAAGCGTGGAACCCTTTTAGGTTTGGAAAGTGGCTATTTATATTGGTGCCTTGAGTAACTGCTTCCGCTTCCAAAGGTCTTCAAAGTGCAAAGTACTTAGGCGTGGATATCGGCTTCAACTCTCCCTCAACGTCTCTGAAGCGTTCCTTGCGCCAAAAATGTAGGGGACTGGTGTGACGTTCGTCACACCATGTGTGACGTTCGTCACAGGAGTGTGCAAGGCGTGACGCTCGTCACAGCCTCTGTGACGTCCGTCACAGACACAGCACCTGTGTTCTTGTACTTTGGGCTGGGCTTTGATATTTGGTTCATTTTCTCTCCTTTTTGCACCTCCTTTTCTTCCATTTTTACTTGTGCTTCAAAATAAGCCACCTGAGACAAATAGGAAGAAAATACCGCGTAATATCTAATAAAATGAAGTGAACTGAAATAAATAATGATAAAATTTAATTGAATTAAGTCCTAAAATATGATATAATTTCATGTTATCATTTCAACATGAATGAAGTATATCCAACTCTTTCCAACCTCCAAATCCATAAAATCAAGCACAGTTGACCACAGTTGACTTTTCCAACTGATAGATGAATTTGGTTGTGCACTGATCAAGCTGAGCCCCAAACTTCTGATGAAATGGCTCAATGATGATATCCTAGCTTCCATAAGCTCAATATAATCACATGATGATCCCCATATCCATTGTAGACCCCATCTCCTTGCCATGCCCTGATTGGCCTAATGCAACTGATTAGGGTTGACCAGTGGTCAAAACCCTAATCTCAAGGTAGCTGATCAATCACTTGAATCTTCTAGATGATATCAAGACCATCATGATGATGATGTACCATTGCAACCAAGATGAAGATCAATCTCCCTTGAGAATCAAAACCCTAATTTGAACCACCACCCTCAGATAGTTAATGATCAGTCCATTCAATGAAACCCTAGCTTGCATCATCCACCTCTTTATCTTCTGATCAAGACTTGGAAGATGACTTGCTCAATGTAACCACATGATGTGCAATGCAATGTCTAATGACCTAAAGAATGCAATGCAATATGTTAAACTAGTCCCAAGAGAGGAGGGCAAATTTTGAGGTGTTACAGCTGCCCCTATTCAATTCACTGTGAACCTGTCGATATGAATAGCCTCGGCTTTCAGATGATCAGGATGAAGAGTGATTGAATACCAAGAACAGACGAACAATTTGCACTCTGATGGGAAAATAAATAACAATGCCTGTCAGAATCGGCAAAGAAACACAATCTTGAAAGAAAAATCCGTCTGGTACGGAGAAAGTCGGCCTGATCACCGAAACAGCAACATCGACCTGGATACCAAAATAATTGGTAACACAGGGATAACCATGGCCTGAACACCGCATCCACTGGGGATTATTATTATTATTTTTATGCTTTTCTTGAACCCCGAAAAATTGTCTTCTTTTTTTTTCATTTTCTTGAACCCCGAAATTTTCTTTTGCGCAAATGATCCCGGATCATTGCATTTGAACCCCGTTCTCCTATTTGCCAACATGATGAACCCCATTCTCCACTTTGAACCCCAGTCGCCTGACGATAACTCGTGATCGCCATTGTGAACCCCGTTCTCCAGAAAACACCTCGTGTCTCCTTTTCTCCATTTGAACCCCAATCTCCAGAAAATGCCTCAACACTTCCCTTTCTCCAGTTGAACCCCGATCTCCAGAAAATGCCTCAACATCTCCCTTTCTCCATTTGAACCCCGCTCTCCCACTTCTTGTGATAATTCCGCTGGCAACATCGGAAATAACACCAAACCACTCTGAGGGAGACATATCAGAGGGTACACCTTCACAAAAGGAAGGTAACATGTGCATCTCTTCCTCAGAAGACACCCATAACGACCTCCACTGGCCTCCGCCAAAGTCTTAGGTGACACATGAACAGAAGATAATCCTGAGGACTTCATCCCGGATACAATCTTCAACTCCAATCTCCATATGAACCCCGATCTCCAGAAAATGTCACAACACTTCCCTTTCTCCGATTGAACCCCGATCTCCAGAAAATGTCTCAACATTTCCCTTTCTCCGTTTGAACCCCGAAATCGCGCTGATCGCGCAACATCCTTTGATTTCACTTCCATCTCCGTCCGACGGAAAAAAGTTTCATCCAGTATCGCACTACTGGAGAACATTGCTGATCTGACATCATGATGCTAAACTCCTCAGAGTAACATCTTCACCATCCGGCGAAACCAAAACCTCCAAGCTGTAACCACGACTTGAATTGCGCTGATCGCATAACATTTCCCATCTCTGCTCGACGGAAAAGTTTCCTCCAGTATCGCACTACTGGAGAACATTGCTGATACAATCACCCTGATATTAAACTCCTCAGAGTAACATCCACCAACTGTTGTCTCGCACGACAGAAACTTCCTCCAGTATCGCACTACTGGGGAACATCTTGAGTAAATCATGAGGCTAAACTCCTCGGAGTAACCTTCACCTTTGGGCAAAATCACCTCTCAAACAGTAACCACGGTTTGAGACTAGCTTATGCTTGTAATGATGAATGACTTTT
The DNA here is from genome assembly GCF_024323335.1 of Lathyrus oleraceus. Classification (NCBI taxonomy): domain Eukaryota; kingdom Viridiplantae; phylum Streptophyta; class Magnoliopsida; order Fabales; family Fabaceae; genus Lathyrus; species Lathyrus oleraceus. The sequence goes on from NW_026112486.1 coordinate 23,389, forward strand.
TCTGCGTAATGCTCCATAATTATGGAAATGCTACGCGATTTATTTTTTCTATGCAATATGTTATGCTTACGCTACATGATGAATGCATAAAAGGCATCCCCCTCAAGGGACTCTTCTGAGGAGCACGAGACACTCTGCTGAGGAACTCGCCAATACTCCGATCTCCACCCTGCTGGGGAATAGCACTGCTGTTGCTGGGAAAAGGCAACCCTTGCTGGGGAAACCTTCTTTGCACCCAATCCGCTCGGGAAACTGCTGGGGATAATAACCACCAACGCACTCTGTGGGGATACAACAGTCTTTGACTTGCTGGGGGATATCAATCCCGACTCTGCTTTGGGGAACCCTCACAAATACCTGGCGACTTCACTGGGGGAAATGCTCACAGATAGCTCTGCTGGGAAACAGCAACCTCCAGGCCTAAGACTAGGGAAGCATCGATCTAAAACCTGTTGGGGATAACCATCCTGACCCTGCTAGGGAAACCACAGACCTGGGATCTGCTGGGGATTTGGTCCTCATGACTCTGCTTGGAGATATACATCCCGACTCGTCTGGACCTTTTTTGCTCCATCATCTTGTATTCCAAGTCGCGCCACGCTCGACGGAGAGCGAACTCCTGGGGAATATACAGACTTTTCAATTTTCAGACTTTGAAGAGTCTTCTTGATTAATTCCAAGGGTCGTCGTACGTCCTTTCGCCGTCATTTTCACCGTTATTCAATCTCGCTTATCCCTGATTGGACCCTGCGGGGAATTTCTACATACTTTCCAATCTTCCGATTTTGAAGAGTCTTCTTGATTATCATTCAAGGATCGTCGTACGTCTCAACGTCTCTTCGTCATCCCTTCATATTCCTTCGTCCCTGATTGGACTCCATGGGGATTTGTTTTGTCAACAGCTTCCACATCACGACCTGCAAGTGAGTGAAAATACCTAACAGTTCCTGCAAAACAGATCGTTAGATAAAACCATGCCCCAGGCGTGTCAAGATTTCAACACTTGGGTCACTCAACCTTCTGAATAAGATTTCAATCTTTCAATCTTATAAGCATGCATCGGAAGGGACCTGTATGTCTTAAAATGCAAGATTCTTTATCAAAAATAATCGGATGTTTTTGCAATCAAAGCGGTATTGAAAAACAAAAACAAAATTATTTGACTGAATATGCATTTTATTGATTGAAAAAGTGTGTGGCTCAAATTGAGCAATACAAAGGAAGCAATTCCTAAAAAGAGGTAATTGCGTACAAAAGGAAAAATATATCCTAATGGCAATGTGAAACCCGTGATCTCATCGAGTTTCAACTCGGTTACACCCCATATGTCCTCAGACTCTCCGTGCTTTCTGCCTTCTGAACAAGACAATTCCGACTGATCCCCACCGGGCATTATTCATGATGCTTTAACCAAAGCGCAAACGATCATGCCAGACGCAGTTGTTCGTTTCAATCCCTCTTTTGCCTGGACCGCCCTTTCGGGTTTTCAGTCCACCGGGATACCCTTTTTTTCCCAAGTCGCCTTTTCAGGTTTTCGACTTGCCGGGTGTACAGTTTTTTCATTTTATCCCTAATTTTTGCCCGAACCTTTTCTTCTTTTTTTTTTTTTTGGTTCGCCGAGATGCCCATTTTTGCCTGGACTATTTTATTCTTTTCGTCCAGCGGGTCTCTTTATACGAAGTATTTTTTAACTGCGTCCGCATTCACAGGGGACGGAAAATCTTCGCCATCCATGGTCGTTAGCAACAAGGCTCCTCCAGAGAAGACCTTCTTGACCACGAATGGACCTTCATAATTCGGCGTCCATTTGCCCCTTCGATCGTTTTGAGGAGGAAGGATCCTTTTCAGCACTATATCACCCACGTGATATACCCGAGGTCGCACCTTTCTGTCAAAAGCACGCTTCATCCGTTGCTAGTATAACTGTCCATGACAGATGGCCGCTAGCCTCTTTTCTTCAATCAGGCTTAACTCTTCGTACCGGGTCCTTACCCATTCAGCCTCTTGCAACTTTACGTCCATCAGGACTCTCAAAGAGGGAATCTGAACCTCAACCGGTAGTACGGCTTCCATTCCATATACCAATGAGAAAGGAGTTGCTCCAGTAGATGTGCGCACTGATGTTCGATACCCATGCAATGCAAACGGCAACATCTCATGCCAGTCTTTATAGGTTACCACCATTTTCTGCACAATCTTCTTGATATTCTTGTTGGCTGCCTCAACCGCCCCATTCATCTTCGGACGATAGGGAGAAGAATTGTGATGCTCAATCTTGAATTCCCGGTACAGTTCTGCCATCATCTTATTGTTCAAATTAGAACCATTATCAGTAATGATTCTCTCGGGAACCCCATATCTGCAAATGATGTCTCTCTTGAGAAATCTGGCAACGACCTGCTTCGTCACATTCGTATAAGAGGCTGCTTCCACCCACTTGGTGAAGTAATCAATAGCCACCAATATGAATCGATGCCCATTCAAAGCTGTAGGCTCAATCTTCCCAATCATATCAATGCCCCACATAGCGAACGGCCATGGAGACGACATCAAACTCAATGGATTTGGAGGCACGTGCACCTTGTCAGCATAAATCTGGCATTTATGACACTTCCGCACAAAATTGAAACATTGGGCCTCCATTGTCATCCAATAATAACCTGCTCTCAGCAGCTTCTTCACCATTTCATTCCCACTGGCATGGGTACCAAACGATCCCTCATGAACCTCTTTCATCAATTGGCTTGCTTCTCTATCATCGACACATCTGAGCAAGACCCAATCAAAATTCCTCTTGTACAGAACCCCATCCTTATTCAGATAGAACACCATGGCCAACCTCCGCAGAGTCTTTCGGTCCTTCTTCGATGCTCCCTCAGGATACTCTTGAGTCTCTAGATACCGCTTGATATCATAATACCACGGCTTCTCATCATCAGACGCTGTATCAACAGCAAACACATAAGCCGGTCTATCCAGACGACCTACCTTAACACTGGGGAACTGATTCCACCACTACACCTTAATCAAGGCGGCCAGAGTAGCCAAAGCATCTGCCAAAGGATTCTCCTCTCTGGGCACATGATGCAACTTTACCTTGGTGAAAAACGTCAACAATCTCCTCGTATAATCCCGATATGGAATTAAATGAGACTGATGCGTATACCATTTCCCGTTAACTTGATTTATCACCAGAGCTGAATCTCCATATATGACAAGGTTCTTGATTCTCAAATCAATCACCTCTTCAATCCCCAATATACAAGCTTCATATTCAGCCACGTTGTTGGTGCACTCAAATGTTAGCCGGGAAGCAAAAGGAATATGAGATCCTTTCGGCGTAACCAAAACAGCACCAACACCGCTTCCATTCACGTTAACGGCCCCATCAAACATCAGAATCCATTCGGATTCAGGGTCAGGCCCCTCCTCCGGGATTGGTTCCTCACAATCTTTCGATTTGAGAAACATGATGTCCTCATCAGGGAATTCAAACTTCATCGGTTGATAATCATCAATGGGTTGCTGAGCGAGGTAATCAGACAATACACTCCCCTTGATTGCCTTCTGAGAGGTATACTGTATATCATATTCTGTCAAAATCATTTGCCACCTCGCAACCCGTCCAGTCAATGCTGGCTTCTCAAAAATGTACTTGATTGGATCCATCTTGGAAATCATAAAGTGGTATGAACCAGCATGTACTGCCTCAGTCGGCGAGCAGCCCAGACCAAAGCACAGCAAGTTTTCTCGAGCAGTGAATATCTTGTTTCACAGTCGGTAAACTTTTTGCTAAGGTAGTATATGGCATGCTCTTTTCGACCAGACTCGTCATGCTGCCCCAATACACACCCCATAGACCCCTCGAGGACTGTCAGGTACAGAATTAACGGTCTTCCCTCCACAGGAGGCATCAGAATCGGAGGCTCCTGCAAATACTCTTTTATTTTTTCAAACGCCGCTTGGCAATCATTATTCCACCTGACCGTTTGATCTTTTCTCAATAACTTGAATATTGGTTCACACGTGGCTGTTAGGTGAGATATGAACCGTGAAATGTAGTTCAATCTACCTAAGAAACCACGAACCTCCTTCTCTGTTCTCGGTTCAGGCATTTCTCTTATCGCTTTTACTTTAGCAGGATCAACCTCGATTCCTTTCTCGCTTACAATGAACCCCAGCAATTTACCGGACCGCACTCCGAATGTGCATTTGTTCGGATTCAACCTCAGTCTGAACTGTCTCAGCCGGTCGAACAACTTGGCCAGATCTACCAAATGCCCCTCTTCTGTCTGGGACTTTGCTATCATGTCATCAACATAGCATTCAATTTCATGATGAATCATATCATGAAACAAAGTCACCATAGCCCTCTGATAAGTAGCACCGGCGTTCTTGAGACCAAATGGCATCACCTTATAACAAAAGGTGCCCCACGGTGTAATGAACGTTGTTTTCTCCATATCATCTGGCGACATTTTGATTTGATTATAGCCAGAAAAGTCATCCATGAAGGAAAACACCGAGAATTGAGCTGTATTATCTACCAACACATCAATGTGAGGTAACGGAAAATCATCCTTCGGACTAGCTCTGTTCAGATCTCGGTAATCCACAAACATTCTCACTTTACCATCCTTCTTCGGGACTGGCACAATGTTCGTGACCCATGGCGGATAATTAGTGACAGCAAGGAAACCAGCATCCCACTGCTTCTGCACTTCCTCTTTGATTTTCATCGCCATGTCAGGTCGAGTTCTGCGCAACTTCTGCTTTACTGGAGGACAATCTGATCTCAACGGTAGTTTGTGCACAACGATATCGGTATCCAACCCTGGCATATCTTGATAAGACCAGGCAAAGATGTCGACATACTCTTTCAACAATACTACTAATCTGCTCTTGACACTTTCCTCCAAAGCAGCCCCGATTTTCACTTCTTTCTTGACCTCGTCGGTACCCAGATTCACAACCTCAATCTGCTCTTCATGCGGCTGAATCACCTTCTCCTCTTGTTTCAACAACCTGGCTAATTCCCCTGGCAGTTCACAATCTTCTTCGTCTTCTTCTTCAGCATGATAGATTGGATTGTCGAAGTCATACGAGGGTGTAACAGGATTGTTATTAATGAGATCCGGAGAAGAATCGCATCTGCATGAATGTTGATTCATGCATTGCTTTAGAACCGGTGTGAGACAAATCGAAAAAAGAGAAAAATGAAAACATTGCCATTTTTATTTTGTTTTTATTATTTTTAAACTGCAAAAATAAATGAAAAACAGGGAACACCGCTTTTAACTGAAAAACATCCTTTTATTAATGATGCAAATTTGCAAATTTAAACATGAGGTGGCCCTTACAATGAACCATTACGTGTCGGGCAACACGTATGGCTTTCATGCATATAAAATCAAAACAGGAAAAATATTACTCTTCCAGTAGAGTGACCCGGATGATCTTTTCAGCCTTCCAGTTCTGGACTCCCATCCCTGGTGCGCACGGCTTTATCCACCGATCAATGTCGCAGTCGCTATCAGCTTCATCACTCATCATGCAGATGTGATCCGGATCCAGCATTCCGGCACTAGTGAATGTGACTGACGTACGGCGTCCTCTGCCTTGTCCCGAGCCTCTGCCTGGCTGGTACCCCACTCCGAAGCGGTCCTTCTTCGCGGAGATGTCCATCATCCTGCCCCAACCAGGAGCCTCTCCACTCTTCACCACCTCAGTGGCCTGTTTATACGAAGCAATGGACGGTTTCTCCTCCTCTTTCGCAAACAGAGCATTCTTCACCTTAACGGTTTCGAAAGCTTGACTCGGCGTCTCCCAGATTTCGCCGTCCATCTCCACATATTTGAATGAGGACAGGTGGCTGACAAAGATGTCCTCTTCTCCGCACACAATGACGACTTGACCTTCCCATATATATTTCAGCTTTTGGTGCAAAGTCGAGGTTACTGCCCCAGCAGCATGGATCCACGGCCTACCCAACAAGCAACTGTATGCCGGCTGAATATCCATGACATAGAAAGTCGACTTGAACACCTCTAGGCCTATCTTCACAGGAAGCTCAACTTCTCCAAACACGGCCCGCTTCGATCCATCGAATGCCCTTACTATCAAGTCAGTCGGAGTCAGAATCAGCCCGTCACAATTCAACTTTGCCAGAGCCTTCTTTGGCAACACATTCAATGAGGAACCGGTATCAACCAGCACATGCGAAAGCACAGCCCCTTTACATTCCATCGCAATGTGAAGTGCCCGGTTATGATTCCTCCCATCCACAGTCAGGTCCATGTCTGTAAAACCCAGCCCATGGCTGGCATGCACGTTAGACACGACCGTCTCCAACTGGTTTATTGTTATCTCTTGAGGAACATAGGCTTTCTTCAAGATTTTCAACAGAGCCTCTCTATACCCCTCAGAGCTTAACAGCAACGACATAATTGATATTTTGGAGGGAGTCTGCTGCAGATGGTCAACCAGCTTGTATTCAGACTTCTTGATGATCCTTAAAAATTCCTCTGCATCATCATCAAGCTTTGCTTCCGACCCCACAGGCGCCGGTGTCACATCAGGAGTACCATCATTAACCACTACTTTCCCTTTCGCCCTGGCTAAAGCCCCGGCCTTTTCTTTTTTCTCTTTCTCTCCTTCTCCTCCCCTCAAGGCATCCGGAGCAAACAATCTTCCACTGCGAGTGAAACCGCTGGGACCGGCATTATCCACCTTTGAAACGGTGGTTTCACTTGCAATCGGATCTTCCACCTTCTCACCGTTACAGTACACCTCTCCACCATAATGCCATGGCACGACATCATTTTTGTCATACGGAATTGGTCCAGGTACCGTGATGGTAACTGGAGCCGCCTCAGCAAGAGTAGACAAATCCACCGGATCAAAATAAATTGTTATGGTGGAGACCTCATCCTTCCCCAAATCAACCTTCTCGATCAGAATACTCCCCTCGTCCATCAGGCCCTGGACAATCTTCCTTAATAATTCACACCTGTTCTGAACAACAGCGCACTCAGCACAATCCATACCACAGCCCGGGTGAACCCTATTCAACAACAACTGCCGTTTAACCTCAGCTAACGGAGTCCTCAACTGATCAACAGTTGACAGCCCGATTCTGCTTTCCTCAGAGATAGCATTCACCCCCCTTTGACCATGCGCGGGCATGGGATTAGCATTGACATTGGGAGATGGTGCGAAGTTGATAACTTTCGAATCCACCAGGTCTTGAACCACATGCTTAAAAGCTTTGCAGTTCTCTATGTTATGTCCGGGAGCACCTGAATGGAATTCGCATTTTGCATTTTCATCATAGTTGGCTGGCCTCTGATCAGGTCTCAAAGGTGCCAGCGTCCTCAACTGTACTAACCCCAGATCTTGCAATTTCTTCAACAGAAAAGAGTAAGTCACCGGTGGCCTGTCAAACTGCCTATCATTCATTCGGCCCTTGACCTGGTAACCAGCCCTCTGTGGCCTCTGTTGAAACGGTTGTCTCTGTTGTTGAGGTTGTTGCTGTTGCTGTTGCGGTTGTTGATTCTCAGCAGGAATAGTTACCGCAGCAGTGTGCTGGAAGTAACGATCCCTACTGGGTCCCCTCTGTGCATAGACCGCACTGGTATCACCCTCTTTCTTCCTCTGACCATTACTGAAGGGTTTCTTCGACCCTGAAGAAGAAGCATTACCTCCTTGAATCTTTCCGAGCTTCAGCCAGCTCTCAATCCTCTCACCAGCCACCACTATATCTGAAAAGTTGGTCACTGGACAACCAACCATCCTCTCAGCATATGCCCCCTGCAGGGTCCCCATAAAGAGATCAGACATCTCCCTGTCAACTAGAGGAGGTTGCACCCTGGCAGCCAACTCCCTCCATCTTTTGGCGTATTCTTTAAACCCTTCATTGTTCTTTTGAGACATACCCTGCAGCTGGGTACGACTCGGGGCCATATCAGCGTTGAACTGATACTGCTTAAAGAATGCGTCCCCAAGATCTTGCCAGTTCTTGATATCTGAGGACTTGAGCTTGGTGTACCATTCCAGGGATCCTCCGGACAGACTGTCCTGGAAGAAATACATCCACAGCTTTTGGTCCATGGTGTAAGCTGAGATCTTACGGACGAATGCCTGAAGATGTGTTTCGGGGCAGGAACTCCCATTGTACCGATCAAATGTGGGCGCTTTAAATTTCTGCGGGATCACAATCTCCTCCACTAACCCCATGTTTGACATGTTGACCACCCCAGGAGTGGCATAACTCTCCAAGGCCCTGATCTTTTCAGCCAGCAGTTGAATCTCTTTGTTCTGCGGAGGGGCACCATACTGACCAAAAGGTTCATTATGCATGGAAAACTGATCAGCCTCTCTATCTTCCTCTCTGTCGTCATCAACACCGAAGAAAGGCGGGAACAGACTGTCTTTCAGATTCTGACCCGGTTGACCACCTGCAGCACCAAAACCGGCAGCATTATTCACTACACCCACGGTTGTCCTCTTACCACCATCTCAAGAACCACCCAGCCCCTGGTTGGAGACACCATCCAGGTTAACACCGCTGTTTTCCACTGAAGCCCGCTCGAGCTTCTCAACTTTATCAGCTAGAGCTTTCTGACCAACTGCAAAACCTTGCATGATGTTGATCAGCTCATTCATCTTGTCTTTCAACTCGAGGATATCAGTATTCGGGAGATCCATCAGTCGAGGAGTATTGCGTCGCGTGAAGTATCTGTGAGGACGGGTTGAGTGCAAAGGTACAGTTCTGCGGGCACGAGCAATGATTCCTGAAACAATCAAGCACGTTAGCAACAAATACCTGCAAAATAAAGCACAAGTTATTATGATCATGCATGAATGCAGTGTTTATCCACATGAGGAACACTTTTGTCTTTCGATCCTGGCTTCATTGAGACAAATAATAATTCGGCAGCAATATTCTGATATTCAGCACTTGATTTCATCATACAGATCAGAGATATATGATTTCAGCAAAATACCCCCAACCATGTGTGTGCTGTGTGAGTGCATACGGTAAAGCAAATAAAGCTTGAAGATCAATCACTGAATGAAAATAACCATCCCATAGCAAAACGCACAATAAGTGCCATAGTCATACATCAAAATTAGATACAAATCTCCAGAATCGGGAAAGAAATGCAAGCAAAATGAATTCCGTCAACAAGCCTGACGGTAATCCACACAAATGACACAAGCTAGCCTGATGAGGGTCCCACAGATGGCCCTATCTCATCTTCCATCCTCGCGAACTCTGCGGCGAACCTGAGCTCGGTATTCTCCTGCTGTAATCTCCCCACCTCTTTCTGGTGAATCTTCATCTGCCTGAAGTGATAATCTCTCTCAGCAATGCAATGATCTCTCTCGGCGATGATCTTAGCTTTCTCTGCCTCCCATTCTGCAGCGAGGGCTCTAGCTCTGGCGTCTCTCTGATCTCTCACAAGGATTTGCCTCCTCTTCTCGGCCTCAATAACCCTTGTAGCTCTGGCTAGCCTCTCCTTCGTGATGTCGTGCTCCTTTGTTGAAGATGCCAAAGCCTGACTGACCTTCCCATAGTAGGCAGTATCCATCTCAAAGCGCTTTGCTTCCAGGGCATGTCGCTTGTCTTGATCTTCCATCTTCACTTTGATCTCCTGGTTGGCCATCTGAATCCGAGCAACACTCATCTCCAATTCCGCTTTCTCTGCGAGCAACTGATCTCTGGCTCTCTTCATCTCAAGGAACTCTTCCATACTAACAGTGGAAGTCGGACCCTCAATCATAGGACACCAAGGATCACCTCCCGGAAATGGTAGATGTGTAATCTCAATTCTCTTCCGCAACCAATCATCAAATAGAGGAAAATACCGACTGTTGACCTTGCCATAGGGAACTTTACCCTTTCTCTGGATGTCGCGCCACTCATCCAATACTTGCCTTAGCTTGGCCTGATTGCCATCAATCGGGAAGTAAAAAGACTCCTGGATCTCCCGCCCAAGAGAAGGACCCTCTATAGCAAACCCCATCTGTCTCCTGAGAAGCACCGGGTTGTAATTGATGCAACCCTGAACTCCCACAAGAGGCACATTGGGAAGACTCCCACAACTGTATATAAAATCCCGTCCAGCCATACCATTATGAGTCCAAGCGATGTCAGCAGCCCGCAAACCCATCAACCTGAATGACCACCTGACAGTAGGATCAAGATGAGCAAAAGCACCTCGGGAAGGCAAATACCCCATAAACCACCTGAATAGCAACTGAGCACAACATCTGATCAAACCACCACGTCTCTTCTCGTTCCTGTTATGAACCGAGTAGTAAACATCTCCGATCAGAGTAGGAATAGGGTTTCTCTGCATGAACAATCTGATAGCATTATGGTCCACAAAGCTCTTCTGATTAGGAAACAAAATAATCCCATAAATGCTCGCAGCAACCAAAGCACAAACCGTCTTCCAATTACCCACTGCAGCATGTTCCTTGGCATTAGCTTTCAAGAAACTCAAATGAAATCCAGGTAATTTCCCCTTTTCCTTCAAACCCTCCTTGATCATTTCCGGACTCAAATAAAGAGCACGGGAAATCCCAAGGACATCGGGCTCCACCCTAGTAGCATGGAAAGGAATCTGATCACGGATCTGCATACCCAGAATGCTAGCATAATCCTCCATCAGAGGCCCCAACAAATAATCTGGAAACACGAAACATCTCAGCCCCGGGTCATAGAACTGGAGAAGTGTATGAATGGCGCTTCTGTCACTATCAGTGAGTCTGAAAACCATCTTCAGAATACTACCGTATGCCTCCCTGAACATCCCCACATGGTCGGGTGTAATCAATGCTATTATCTCCTTCAGCACACCAATCTCTGGGTCGAAGAAACTGTAGGCAACATCATGCTTCAAACCGGTCCTCATATCTGAACAGAAAGTCTCTCAACCAGGATCTCGATCAAAAATGTCCCTGCATATAGATAAACATGTGTTAGATGTAGGTAAACGCGAGATGTAATGATGCTGATGAATGAATGCAATGCATTGCCATCCTCCAAGCCGTCTGATCATCTGCACTCTGATTTACAGCCCTGATTTCTGAACCGATCACAACCATCTGAGGGAACATGTAACCACAAATCCAACTCAAGGGTTCCGAAATAAACGGAAGACAGATACATCATCATCATCCTCAGACAAACTCTGAGCAGATCAACATAACCCTCTCTGAATCGGCCCAGGGAATCCTGAAATAAACGGATCCCCACTGATAAATAACACAGACAGCACTCTGGCGTCTCAGCAATAAATGACCATAAATCCGACTTATAAATACGACTCTGATCAACGGAACCAAAAGTCACCATCTGAGTCACCAACAGAACATCTGAAAGAATCACCCTCCCCTCACAGGTAAATTCTAATCAGGTCACCCTAAGGCGGATAATAGTCTCGACAATCGGGCAAAGATACTCAATGGGTTTGCCCTTTCAGGTGTACCATTGTAGCTCTCTTAAGATCGTCTAAACCAAAGATCCGGGAAATGATCGGTCACCAGAGTCAACAGCTCAAATGAAGTAACTCAACCAAAGTGGAGTACCCCACAGAGGAAAGCACTATCAAATGAACCTCGTCCGGCTTGTGGTACATCACGTTGCCAGGCACATGTTGACCTAACATGAAGGAGGCAACATGAGACCACACTAATCCTAGGTGTATACTCGGGCCTGGGTTTTAGCCCCACTCAGAACACCCACCCCAAAACAACAGAACCACCTGCACAGAGGACGGCAACATGATAGTATGATGCATGCAAATATTTATGCAGATATATACACAGTCAGAATAATAAATGCAATAAATAGCAGCACAAGCAACCTAAACTATCCTAGAACGCTAGGAGAGACTCGCTTAGGGAAGATGGACCAGCACAGGTCAACATCTTGTGGGTCCCCAACAGAGTCGCCAGCTGTCGCATCCGCGAAAAGCAACCGGCGGGCTAAAACAAAAACAAACAGAGCCGCCACCGTGCGTTATTTATCCCAAAAAAGGGAAAGGAAACACTCAGAGTAAACCTGGAAAAAGCATGGTCTCGCGACCAAAGAGAAAGGGTACGGGAGTCGGTTACGCAAGGGGAAGGTATTAGCACCCCTCACGTCCGTCGTACTCGACGGGATCCACGCTCTAAAAGAAAGAAAAGGTTGCTAAAAACACCACACACACACATCGAAAACAACACAGGTGGGGTTAAGAGGAAGAGGGCTCGCTAGGACATCGCGTCCTATGCTTACGTATCTCGTCTGGAATGAGAATCAGAGCTGCCGTAGTTCGGCTCACGCACGCCAAACAAGACACACACAAACACGGGCAAACTTGGAACCCGAATGCCAATAGCTGGACTTACATCGGCTTCCGAACCAAACAAACACAATCAAGATACGGACAGCCAATCGCTGGGCTTACGTCCATATCCTGACACACAAAAGGGTTAACAAACAAACACACACAAAAAAGGAAAAAAGTGCCCGGAGAGACCTCGCACGGTCTCCTGCCTACGTACCTCATCTGGTATGAGGATCAGGGTGACGTAGTTCCCCCCATTGGGGGAGAAAGACTAGCCAGACACAAAGGGAAGACACACTACCAGGGAGCTGTACTCGAGCCTAGTGTTTTCATGCATCATTGCCCTATGTTATGGTTTCTACCTACTTGCACAACAACAAGCTAATCCTATCCAGGAAGAAAGCAAGCATGCAAGCATAAACAAAGCAAAGCAAACATTTCACGTAGCACACACTATATCCAGTCAAGTGAGGCTCAAACAATGGGTCAGACTGCCAAGGCAAGTCATCTGTACAAGGGTAGTGTTAGCTCTTAACCCTGACATTGAGATTCAGGGTGAAGCCAGATGAAAGGTGAGTGAAGATTAGACTTCACAGCTCTTATCCCTGTCCAGGGAGAGCTTCAGACAAAGGAGTGTGGGTTCAGAATGGAGGAACCCTTCTACACTCATGACTCTGACACAACTGTACAATGTACAAGATCTTGGGTTAATGTCCCAATGCATCAACACAGTGGTGTGAGCAGAGGAACGACTCAACAGAATAGTGGGAGATAGACTGCATATCTCTATGATCCACCAATTGCCTTAATCAAGGTCTTTACCTGCTTGGGGACAAAGTTAAACAATCACAAACATCGCCTCTTAAGGAGGACTTCAGACAGTCGCCTGGCCAAGTAACAGGCCAGGTCTTCCAGACTACATGGAGAATAGAAATTCTACCTCAATTGGTTTAAAAACCAAGCAACAGCAAGCAAGTTCTCAAGGAACTGTAAGCAACTTAATGTACCTGAAATCAATCAAGTATCATCAGTACTCAGACAAACCAATAGTAAACAGCAAATGCCAAACAATTAATCTGTACAGTCAAACACAAGTTAATGCACACAAGTGCAAGCCATGAGCTCAAACTCAAACATCAAACCTACAACACAAAACAAGTTAGTTTACAACATCAAACAAACTCAATTTACAACTTGCATTGTTCTCCTTAAGGCATTTGCAGCTCAAACCTAAAACACAATTCCAAAGGTGAGAAACAAGACCACTAGGCCAAGCCTAGGGTCCAAAAGAGATAAAAAATCCAAAACAGCAAGTGAAAATTATCCAAAATCACAATAAATCAATTTAGAAACAAATGCAATTGGTCCCATGCTCATATCATTCATTATCACCATTTCATGCACAAAAAGGTATCACACATGCAATTTGCAACCTCAAATGACCAAACAGAATGATCAGCATTAAATCCACATCAAAACAATTCAATTAATTCCACGAAAATTCAGGTCTAAACAGAACATATCCAATGAATAGCATGTCAAATTTCAGCTCAATTGGACAAAAGTAAGTAGGTCAATGAAAATCAAGAAGTTCAGACAGTTTCAAACAAGCCAACACAAGGCATCCACACAAGCATCAACTTCCAAAAATCATAAAACAGTGACAATGTATGATAAATGAATGGGATCAAAACCACAATGACCTATAATGTGTCTACAATCCACATGTCAAATTTCACATCCATCCAATTAATGACTAGGATTTCACAAATCAAATGCCAACATGTGTCACAAAATGTCACAAAATGATCCAACAGAAGAGAAAATCACAATCAATTAGGAAATGTCATCAATAAATCCATAAAAAATCACATGTTATCTTAACATACATATGTTCATTCATGCAAAAAATTGGCTCAATTCAACATCCCTAAGCACATCAAATAAAATCATGAAGTTCATCAAGCTTGGTGTGACACAAATTGTCACACCTCTAATCAAAAATTCATATCTCCTCAACCAAGTATCCAAAAATTACAAACTCTATATCAAAATCACCATCAAAGTGTCCAGAATATGCACAAAAAATTTCATCCATTTCTTTGAAGGCATCATCATTTTATGAAAGATATGGCAAAGCATGTACCAATGTGACACTACCAAGCAAACCCTAGGCATTTTAACCTTTTACACGTGCACAAAAATCACAAAAATCATGATTAAATTCTACACATCATAAGGATCATCATGGAAAAAACCTCACAAAATTTGGATAAAAAATGAATCATCTATGAATTTTTCAAGTTATGCCACAAAATAAAAATGAAATAAGGAAAAGAAATGAAATAATAAAAGAATTAAAAGGAAAATGGCAAAAGCGTAATTCCTGAGCCACAGACCAAAACGCGGTCGTTGGCATTAATGTGTTGGCAAGCGCTCATTGGTCCAAAGGCGCGGGTAACATGAATTCAAATCAAGCCATGGAAAATTCGGATCAAACACACACTTCAGCGTGTTCTTGAGCAAGAACACTCATGAATCTCCAGAAATTGGCCAAGAACAAAACTCAACCAAACGCTATAAACCACACATCATCGTGACCGTCTTTCCACATAAATTAAGGATATGTAATTATTTTAACCTAATTCTCAACATGCCAACGGGATCGAGCAAAAAATGAAATGCACATCAAACTTCAAACTCAGATTTCTCATCCAATACTTAACCAAATGGAAAACCACAAGCATCATGTTACTCTACATTGGAAGATCTTCACAAGCCATATGATAGTTCACTCAATTAAGGCATTCGAAAAAAATACCTTATGGATGAAGCAGCTGTTGATCTTGATGTTTCAAGGTGTGAAAAGCAAAAACAGATGATGCTTATTGATGAGGAAGTTGAATGGAGTGATTAGGTTAGCTCGAAACAGCACCAGATGCGAGAATTATCAAAACTCCATTGATGAGCAAGCTTTGGACAGTCGCGATTTGGCCATGCTCTTCCCTTGAATTTGCAAAACAGTTCACCAACACTACTTGTGGAGTGTAGATCAATCAAGAACGAAGCAAATTGATGAAGATTTGGTGAAGAAATGTGAAAAAAGTGATGAAGTTTTTTGAGAGAATTTGAGATTTTGGAGGGAAATTCAGTTATGATTCTTGGAGAATGAAATGTGGTTAACAATTTCTGTTATGATTAGTGATATATACCCCTGCTAATCCATTTCCTTAATCACAATTACCAAATTTGATTGGATTAGTGTTAATGCCACTTTAAGTGAAAGTCCAAAAATGACCTTTTCAAATAGCCAATGTAACAGTAAAATGAATGTTCACACAAGTTATATTTGCTATTTGGAGTGTGTTGGAAGTGGTTTCATGTGCCAATGCCTTGTAATTTGGAATTTCACTATGCCACACCAAAAATGCAATTGAATCCACTTGAAATTTGACTTTTTGCCTTGACCATTTTTGATGAATTTTGATCATACATCATGAAAGTACATGGGAAATGGGGTTTGCTCACAAAAAGATCACCCAAATTGGACATTCCATGTGAAAGTTATGCCATTTTGATTTTAGGCATTTTTGGAAAATGAATGGACCATAACTTGTCAACCATACATGGGAAATTCAAGTTCTTGGACTTTTTGGAAAGGTGAGAGCAAGATCTACAACTTTCATGTTGAACAAAATTTCATTTGAAGCTTTTTTGGACATGTAATTTTGTGGTGAAAAACTTTCCATTTTTGGAAACTTTCATTACAAGTCCCTTTCTATTTTTGGAAACTTTTCTCCTGACTTTATTTTCTTCATTCTTGATGTTTGAAATGTCAAATGAAACTTGTTTCAACATGAATGAAGTATATCCAACTCTTTCCAACCTCCAAATCCATAAAATCAAGCACAGTTGACCACAGTTGACTTTTCCAACTATTAAATGAATTTGGTTGTGCACTGATCAAGCTGAGCCCCAAACTTCTGATGAAATGGCTCAATGATGATATCCTAGCTTCCATAAGCTCAATATAATCACATGATGATCCCCATATCCATTGTAGACCCCATCTCCTTGCCATGCCCTGATTGGCCCAATGCAACTGATTAGGGTTGACCAGTGGTCAAAACCCTAATCTCAAGGTAGCTGATCAATCACTTGAATCTTCTAGATGATATCAAGACCATGATGATGATGATGTACCATTGCAACCAAGATGAAGATCAATCTCCCTTGAGAATCAAAACCCTAATTTGAACCACCACCCTCAGATAGTTAATGATCAGTCCATTCAATGAAACCCTAGCTTGCATCATCCACCTCTTTATCTTCTGATCAAGACTTGGAAGATGACTTGCTCAATGTAACCACATGATGTGCAATGCAATGTCTAATGACCTAAAGAATGCAATGCAATATGTTAAGCTAGTCCCAAGAGAGGAGGGCAAATTTTGAGGTGTTACAATAGTTTACATAAAAACAAAAACAAACTGACTGTAGATTGAGATGTGAACTCACAGATGATTGTTAAGATCGAGTGAACCACCGTTAAAACAAATAAGATAAACAATTTCTTGTCCTTCATCTACTCCATTGGAGGATGAGGAAGAGTTTCTTCCACTTCAGTATCAAAAGCATTGATTCTGATCATTTGAGATTTTAAAAAAATGCTATCAACACCAATCGTCGATATTATTAGTTGTCAAATCGGATGCATTTGCTATTCTTCGGGTTGAACTACTGAATATTTATTTATTTTTCTTTAAATTTTATTTATGTTAGTAAATCCTATTAATGAGAATTCAATGATGTTTGTTATCCTAATAACTATGAGTCGTGGTTGTTAATTATAGTAAGTTTTTTTGGGAGGATCGACCAACGCTCTTTTGTGAGATTGGTATAACTCTTTTTGGAACAACACTTCTCATTGTTAGGAGGATTGAAAGTGTAATACGAGGCCTTTGAATTTTCTTTTGGCTTCTTTCTTCTTATGTTAAGGGTTGTGTGTAACACTCTAAATCCCAAAACTTATATATATATATATATATATATATATATATATATATATATATATATATATTTAATATATTTGAGATTAAAATAAATAATTTTAAAAAAATATACTTATTTATTTGAAATTCTTAAAGAGTGTCTTTATATCACTAGTTAGGATGACCCATTTTGTAATTATATATAATTTTTTCTTTCTATTTACTATCTTGTTATATTTAATATAGATATAACTTTTGGAAAAAAATAATACATTTGACATTGTAATTATTATAATTTTAAAATAATAGTTCAAAATTCAGTTAAAATAATAAAATTTAAAATCATGACTATATTTTATTCAAGCGATAAAATATATCTATTAAATTTATTTTCTATGCCATCAAATATAATCAATATTATAGAAAATTTAATCTAGCAACCTCACATTATGAACAGTCTCAAAAATAATAGATAGTTTACATAAAAACAAAACCAAACTGACTGTAGATTGAGATGTGAACTCACAGATGATTGTTAAGATCGAGTGAACCACTGTTAAAACAAATAAGATAAACAATTTCTTGTCCTTCATCTACTCCATTGGAGGATGAGAAAGAGTTTCTTCCACTTCAGTATCAAAAGCATTGATTCTGATCATTTGAGATTTTAAAAAAATGCTATCAACACCAATCGTCGATATTATTAGTTGTCAAATCGGCTGCATTTGCTGTTCTTCGGGTTGAACTACTGAATATTTATTTATTTTTCTTTAAATTTTATTTATGTTAGTAAATCCTATTAATGAGAATTCAATGATGTTTGTTATCCTAAGAACGATGAGTCGTGGTTGTTAATTATAGTAAGTTTTTTTGGGAGGATCGACTAACGCTCTTTTGTGAGATTGGTATAAATCTTTTTGGAACAACATTTCTCATTGTTAGGAGGATTGCAAGTGTAATACGAGGCCTTTGAATTTTCTTTTGGCTTCTTTCTTCTTATGTTAAGGGTTATGTGTAACACTCTAAATCCCAAAACTTATATATATATATATATATATATATATATATATATATATATATATATATATATATATATATATATATATATATAATATATATATATTTAATATATTGAGATTAAAATAAATAATTTTAAAAAATATACTTTTTTATTTGAAATTTTTAAAGAGTGTCTTTATATCACTAGTTAGGATGACCCATTTTGTAATTATATGTAATTTTTTCTTTCTATTTACTATCTTGTTATATTTAATATAGATATAACTTTTGGAAAAAAATAATACATTTGACATTGTAATTATTATAATTTTAAAATAAGAGTTCAAAATTCAGTTAAAATAATAAAATTTAAAATCATGACTATATTTATTCAAGCGATAAAATATATCTATTAAATTTATTTTCTATGCCATCAAATATAATCAATATTATAGAAAATTTAATCTAGCAACCTCACATTATGAACAGTTTCAAAAATAATAGATAGTTTACATAAAAACAAAAACAAACTGACTGTAGATTGAGATGTGAACTCACAGATGATTGTTAAGATCGAGTGAACCACCGTTAAAACAAATAAGATAAACAATTTTTTGTCCTTCATCTACTCCATTGGAGGATGAGGAAGAGTTTCTTCCACTTCAGTATCAAAAGCATTGATTCTGATCATTTGAGATTTTAAAAAAATGCTATCAACACCAATCGTCGATATTATTAGTTGTCAAATCGGCTGCATTTGCTGTTCTTCGGGTTGAACTACTGAATATTTATTTATTTTTCTTTAAATTTTATTTATGTTAGTAAATCCTATTAATGAGAATTCAATGATGTTTGTTATCCTAAGAACGATGAGTCGTGGTTGTTAATTATAGTAAGTTTTTTTGGGAGGATCGACTAACGCTCTTTTGTGAGATTGGTATAAATCTTTTTGGAACAACATTTCTCATTGTTAGGAGGATTGCAAGTGTAATACGAGGCCTTTGAATTTTCTTTTGGCTTCTTTCTTCTTATGTTAAGGGTTATGTGTAACACTCTAAATCCCAAAACTTATATATATATATATATATATATATATATATATATATATATATATATATATATATATATATATATATATATATATAATATATATATATATATATATATATATATATATATATATATATATATATATATATATTATATATATATATATATATATTATATATATATAATATATATATATATATATATATATTTAATATATTGAGATTAAAATAAATAATTTTAAAAAATATACTTTTTTATTTGAAATTTTTAAAGAGTGTCTTTATATCACTAGTTAGGATGACCCATTTTGTAATTATATGTAATTTTTTCTTTCTATTTACTATCTTGTTATATTTAATATAGATATAACTTTTGGAAAAAAATAATACATTTGACATTGTAATTATTATAATTTTAAAATAAGAGTTCAAAATTCAGTTAAAATAATAAAATTTAAAATCATGACTATATTTTATTCAAGCGATAAAATATATCTATTAAATTTATTTTCTATGCCATCAAATATAATCAATATTATAGAAAATTTAATCTAGCAACCTCACATTATGAACAGTTTCAAAAATAATAGATAGTTTACATAAAAACAAAAACAAACTGACTGTAGATTGAGATGTGAACTCACAGATGATTGTTAAGATCGAGTGAACCACCGTTAAAACAAATAAGATAAACAATTTATTGTCCTTCATCTACTCCATTGGAGGATGAGGAAGAGTTTCTTCCACTTCAGTATCAAAAGCATTGATTCTGATCATTTGAGATTTTAAAAAAATGCTATCAACACCAATCGTCGATATTATTAGTTGTCAAATCGGTTGCATTTGCTGTTCTTCGGGTTGAACTACTGAATAATTATTTATTTTTCTTTAAATTTTATTTATGTTAGTAAATCCTATTAATGAGAATTCAATGATGTTTGTTATCCTAATAACTATGAGTCGTGGTTGTTAATTATAGTAAGTTTTTTTGGGAGGATCGACCAACGCTCTTTTGTGAGATTGGTATAACTCTTTTTGGAACAACATTTCTCATTGTTAGGAGGATTGCAAGTGTAATACGAGGCCTTTGAATTTTCTTTTGGCTTCTTTCTTCTTATGTTAAGGGTTGTGTGTAACACTCTAAATCCCAAAACTTATATATATATATATATATATATATATATATATATATATATATATATTATATATATATATATATATATATATATATTATTATATTTATATTTGAGATTAAAATAAATAATTTTAAAAAAATATACTTTTTTATTTGAAATTCTTAAAGAGTGTCTTTATATCACTAGTTAGGATGACCCATTTTGTAATTATATGTAATTTTTTCTTTCTATTTACTATCTTGTTATATTTAATATAGATATAACTTTTGGAAAAAAATAATACATTTGACATTGTAATTATTATAATTTTAAAATAAGAGTTCAAAATTCAGTTATAATTATAAAATTTAAAATCATGACTATATTTTATTCAAGCGATAAAATATATCTATTAAATTTATTTTCTATGCCATCAAATATAATCAATATTATAGAAAATTTAATCTAGCAACCTCACATTATGAACAATTTCAAAAATAATAGATAGTTTACATAAAAACAAAAACAAACTGACTGTAGATTGAGATGTGAACTCACAGATGATTGTTAAGATCGAGTGAACCACCGTTAAAACAAATAAGATAAACAATTTTTTGTCCTTCATCTACTCCATTGGAGGATGAGGAAGAGTTTCTTCCACTTCAGTATCAAAAGCATTGATTCTGATCATTTGAGATTTTAAAAAAATGCTATCAACACCAATCGTCGATATTATTAGTTGTCAAATCGGTTGCATTTGCTGTTCTTCGGGTTGAACTACTGAATATTTATTTATTTTTCTTTAAGTTTTATTTATGTTAGTAAATCCTATTAATGAGAATTCAATGATGTTTGTTATCCTAATAACTATGAGTCGTGGTTGTTAATTATAGTAAGTTTTTTTGGGAGGATCGACCAACGCTCTTTTGTGAGATTGGTATAACTCTTTTTGGAACAACATTTCTCATTGTTAGGAGGATTGCAAGTGTAATACGAGGCCTTTGAATTTTCTTTTGGCTTCTTTCTTCTTATGTTAAGGGTTGTGTGTAACACTCTAAATCCCAAAACTTATATATATATATATATATATATATTTTATATATTTGAGATTAAAATAAATAATTTTAAAAAAATATACTTTTTTATTTGAAATTCTTAAAGAGTGTCTTTATATCACTAGTTAGGATGACCCATTTTGTAATTATATGTAATTTTTTCTTTCTATTTACTATCTTGTTATATTTAATATAGACATAACTTTTGGAAAAAAATAATACATTTGACATTGTAATTATTATAATTTTAAAATAAGAATTCAAAATTCAGTTAAAATAATAAAATTTAAAATCATGACTATATTTTATTCAAGCGATAAAATATATCTATTAAATTTATTTTCTATGCCATCAAATATAATCAATATTATAGAAAATTTAATCTAGCAACCTCACATTATGAACAGTCTCAAAAATAATAGATAGTTTACATAAAAACAAAAACAAACTGACTGTAGATTGAGATGTGAACTCACAAATGATTGTTAAGATCGAGTGAACCACCGTTAAAACAAATAAGATAAACAATTTTTTGTCCTTCATCTACTCCATTGGAGGATGAGGAAGAGTTTCTTCCACTTCAGTATCAAAAGCATTGATTCTGATCATTTGAGATTTTAAAAAAATGCTATCAACACCAATCGTCGATATTATTAGTTGTCAAATCGGTTGCATTTGCTGTTCTTCGGGTTGAACTACTGAATATTTATTTATTTTTCTTTAAATTTTATTTATGTTAGTAAATCCTATTAATGAGAATTCAATGATGTTTGTTATCCTAATAACTATGAGTCGTGGTTGTTAATTATAGTAAGTTTTTTTGGGAGGATCGACCAACGCTCTTTTGTGAGATTGGTATAACTCTTTTTGGAACAACATTTCTCATTGTTAGGAGGATTGCAAGTGTAATACGAGGCCTTTGAATTTTCTTTTGGCTTCTTTCTTCTTATGTTAAGGGTTGTGTGTAACACTCTAAATCCCAAAACTTATATATATATATATATATATATATATATATATATATATATATATATATATATATATATATATATATATATATATATATATATATATATATATATATATATATTATATATATTATTATATTATGAAAAAATAAATAATTTATTACTTTTTATTTGAAATTCTTAAAGAGTGTCTTTATATCACCAGTTAGGATGACCCAATTTGTAATTATATATAATTTTTTCTTTCTATTTACTATCTTGTTATATTTAATATAGATATAACTTTTGGAAAAAAATAATACATTTGACATTGTAATCATTATAATTTTAAAATAATAGTTCAAAATTCAGTTAAAATAATAAAATTTAAAATCATGACTATATTTTATTCAAGCGATAAAATATATCTATTAAATTTATTTTCTATGCCATCAAATATAATCAATATTATAGAAAATTTAATCTAGCAACCTCACATTATGAACAGTCTCAAAAATAATAGATAGTTTACATAAAAACAAAACAAACTGACTGTAGATTGAGATGTGAACTCACAGATGATTGTTAAGATCGAGTGAACCACCGTTAAAACAAATAAGATAAACAATTTTTTGTCCTTCATCTACTCCATTGGAGGATGAGGAAGAGTTTCTTCCACTTCAGTATCAAAAGCATTGATTCTGATCATTTGAGATTTTAAAAAAATGCTATCAACACCAATCGTCGATATTATTAGTTGTCAAATCGGTTGCATTTGCTGTTCTTCGGGTTGAACTACTGAATATTTATTTATTTTTCTTTAAATTTTATTTATGTTAGTAAATCCTATTAATGAGAATTCAATGATGTTTGTTATCCTAACAACTATGAGTCGTGGTTGTTAATTATAGTAAGTTTTTTTGGGAGGATCGACCAACGCTCTTTTGTGAGATTGGTATAACTCTTTTTGGAACAACATTTCTCATTGTTAGGAGGATTGCAAGTGTAATACGAGGCCTTTGAATTTTCTTTTGGCTTCTTTCTTCTTATGTTAAGGGTTGTGTGTAACACTCTAAATCCCAAAACTTATATATATATATATATATATATATATATATATATATATATATATATATATATATATATATATATATATATATATATATATATATATATATATATATATATATTTGAGATTAAAATAAATAATTTTAAAAAAATATACTTTTTTATTTGAAATTCTTAAAGAGTGTCTTTATATCACTAGTTAGGATGACCCATTTTGTAATTATATATAATTTTTTTCTTCTATTTAGTATCTTGTTATATTTATTATAGATATAACTTTTGGAAAAAATAATACATTTGACATTGTAATTATTATAATTTTAAAATCATAGTTCAAAATTCAGTTAAAATAATAAAATTTAAAATCATGACTATATTTTATTTAAGCGATAGAATATATCTATTAAATTTATTTTCTATGCCATCAAATATAATCAATATTATAGAAAATTTAATCTAGCAACCTCACATTATGAACAGTCTCAAAAATAATAGATAGTTTACATAAAAACAAAAACAAACTGACTGTAGATTGAGATGTGAACTCACAGATGATTGTTAAGATCGAGTGAACCACCGTTAAAACAAATAAGATAAACAATTTTTTGTCCTTCATCTACTCCATTGGAGGATGAGGAAGAGTTTCTTCCACTTCAGTATCAAAAGCATTGATTCTGATCATTTGAGATTTTAAAAAAATGCTATCAACACCAATCGTCGATATTATTAGTTGTCAAATCGGTTGCATTTGCTGTTCTTCGGGTTGAACTACTGAATATTTATTTATTTTTCTTTAAATTTTATTTATGTTAGTAAATCCTATTAATGAGAATTCAATGATGTTTGTTATCCTAATAACTATGAGTCGTGGTTGTTAATTATAGTAAGTTTTTTTGGGAGGATCGACCAACGCTCTTTTGTGAGATTGGTATAACTCTTTTTGGAACAACATTTCTCATTGTTAGGAGGATTGCAAGTGTAATACGAGGCCTTTGAATTTTCTTTTGGCTTCTTTCTTCTTATGTTAAGGGTTGTGTGTAACACTCTAAATCCCAAAACTTATATATATATATATATATATATATATATATATATATATATATATATATATATATATATATATATATATATATATATATATTATATATTTAATATATTTGAGATTAAAATAAATAATTTTAAAAAAATATACTTTTTTATTTGAAATTCTTAAAGAGTGTCTTTATATCACTAGTTAGGATGACCCATTTTGTAATTATATATAATTTTTTCTTTCTATTTACTATCTTGTTATATTTAATATAGATATAACTTTTGGAAAAAAATAATACATTTGACATTGTAATTATTATAATTTTAAAATAATAGTTCAAAATTCAGTTAAAATAATAAAATTTAAAATCATGACTATATTTTATTCAAGCGATAAAATATATCTATTAAATTTATTTTCTATGCCATCAAATATAATCAATATTATAGAAAATTTAATCTAGCAACCTCACATTATGAACAGTCTCAAAAATAATAGATAGTTTACATAAAAACAAAAACAAACTGACTGTAGATTGAGATGTGAACTCACAGATGATTGTTAAGATCGAGTGAACCACCGTTAAAACAAATAAGATAAACAATTTTTTGTCCTTCATCTACTCCATTGGAGGATGAGGAAGAGTTTCTTCCACTTCAGTATCAAAAGCATTGATTCTGATCATTTGAGATTTTAAAAAAATGCTATCAACACCAATCGTCGATATTATTAGTTGTCAAATCGGTTGCATTTGCTGTTCTTCGGGTTGAACTACTGAATATTTATTTATTTTTCTTTAAATTTTATTTATGTTAGTAAATCCTATTAATGAGAATTCAATGATGTTTGTTATCCTAACAACTATGAGTCGTGGTTGTTAATTATAGTAAGTTTTTTTGGGAGGATCGACCAACGCTCTTTTGTGAGATTGGTATAACTCTTTTTGGAACAACATTTCTCATTGTTAGGAGGATTGCAAGTGTAATACGAGGCCTTTGAATTTTCTTTTGGCTTCTTTCTTCTTATGTTAAGGGTTGTGTGTAACACTCTAAATCCCAAAACTTATATATATATATATATATATATATATATATATATATATATATATATATATATATAATATATATATATATATATATATATATATATATATATATATATATATATTTATATATTTGAGATTAAAATAAATAATTTTAAAAAAATATACTTTTTTATTTGAAATTCTTAAAGAGTGTCTTTATATCACTAGTTAGGATGACCCATTTTGTAATTATATATAATTTTTTCTTTCTATTTACTATCTTGTTATATTTAATATAGATATAACTTTTGGAAAAAAATAATACATTTGACATTGTAATTATTATAATTTTAAAATAAGAGTTCAAAATTCAGTTAAAATAATAAAATTTAAAATCATGACTATATTTTATTCAAGCGATAAAATATATCTATTAAATTTATTTTCTATGCCATCAAATATAATCAATATTATAGAAAATTTAATCTAGCAACCTCACATTATGAACAGTCTCAAAAATAATAGATAGTTTACATAAAAACAAAAACAAACTGACTGTAGATTGAGATGTGAACTCACAGATGATTGTTAAGATCGAGTGAACCACCGTTAAAACAAATAAGATAAACAATTTTTTGTCCTTCATCTACTCCATTGGAGGATGAGGAAGAGTTTCTTCCACTTCAGTATCAAAAGCATTGATTCTGATCATTTGAGATTTAAAAAAAATGCTATCAACACCAATCGTCGATATTATTAGTTGTCAAATCGGTTGCATTTGCTGTTCTTCGGGTTGAACTACTGAATATTTATTTATTTTTCTTTAAATTTTATTTATGTTAGTAAATCCTATTAATGAGAATTCAATGATGTTTGTTATCCTAACAACTATGAGTCGTGGTTGTTAATTATAGTAAGTTTTTTTGGGAGGATCGACCAACGCTCTTTTGTGAGATTGGTATAACTCTTTTTGGAACAACATTTCTCATTGTTAGGAGGATTGCAAGTGTAATACGAGGCCTTTGAATTTTCTTTTGGCTTCTTTCTTCTTATGTTAAGGGTTGTGTGTAACACTCTAAATCCCAAAACTTATATATATATATATATATATATATATATATATATATATATATATATATATATATATATATATATATATATATATATATATATATATATATATATATATATATATTTAATATATTTGAGATTAAAATAAATAATTTTAAAAAAATATACTTTTTTATTTGAAATTCTTAAAGAGTGTCTTTATATCACTAGTTAGGATGACCCATTTTGTAATTATATATAGATTTTTATTTCTATTTACTATCTTGTTATATTTAATATAGATATAACTTTTGGAAAAAAATAATACATTTGACATTGTAATTATTATAATTTTAAAATAAGAGTTCAAAATTCAGTTAAAATAATAAAATTTAAAATCATGACTATATTTTATTCAAGCGATAAAATATATCTATTAAATTTATTTTCTATGCCATCAAATATAATCAATATTATAGAAAATTTAATCTAGCAACCTCACATTATGAACAGTCTCAAAAATAATAGATAGTTTACATAAAAACAAAAACAAACTGACTGTAGATTGAGATGTGAACTCACAGATGATTGTTAAGATCGAGTGAACCACCGTTAAAACAAATAAGATAAACAATTTCTTGTCCTTCATCTACTCCATTGGAGGATGAGGAAGAGTTTCTTCCACTTCAGTATCAAAAGCATTGATTCTGATCATTTGAGATTTTAAAAAAATGCTATCAACACCAATCGTCGATATTATTAGTTGTCAAATCGGTTGCATTTGCTGTTCTTCGGGTTGAACTACTGAATATTTATTTATTTTTCTTTAAATTTTATTTATGTTAGTAAATCCTATTAATGAGAATTCAATGATGTTTGTTATCCTAACAACTATGAGTCGTGGTTGTTAATTATAGTAAGTTTTTTGGGAGGATCGACCAACGCTCTTTTGTGAGATTGGTATAACTCTTTTTGGAACAACATTTCTCATTGTTAGGAGGATTGCAAGTGTAATACGAGGCCTTTGAATTTTCTTTTGGCTTCTTTCTTCTTATGTTAAGGGTTGTGTGTAACACTCTAAATCCCAAAACTTATATATATATATATATATATATATATATATATATATATATATATATATATATATATATATATATATATATATATATATATATATATATATATATTTATATATATTTAATATATTTGAGATTAAAATAAATAATTTTAAAAAATATACTTTTTTATTTGAAATTCTTAAAGAGTGTCTTTATATCACTAGTTAGGATGACCCATTTTGTAATTATATATAATTTTTTCTTTCTATTTACTATCTTGTTATATTTAATATAGATATAACTTTTGGAAAAAAATAATACATTTGACATTGTAATTATTATAATTTTAAAATAAGAGTTCAAAATTCAGTTAAAATAATAAAATTTAAAATCATGACTATATTTTATTCAAGCGATAAAATATATCTATTAAATTTATTTTCTATGCCATCAAATATAATCAATATTATAGAAAATTTAATCTAGCAACCTCACATTATGAACAGTCTCAAAAATAATAGATAGTTTACATAAAAACAAAAACAAACTGACTGTAGATTGAGATGTGAACTCACAGATGATTGTTAAGATCGAGTGAACCACCGTTAAAACAAATAAGATAAACAATTTTTTGTCCTTCATCTACTCCATTGGAGGATGAGGAAGAGTTTCTTCCACTTCAGTATCAAAAGCATTGATTCTGATCATTTGAGATTTAAAAAAAATGCTATCAACACCAATCGTCGATATTATTAGTTGTCAAATCGGTTGCATTTGCTGTTCTTCGGGTTGAACTACTGAATATTTATTTATTTTTCTTTAAATTTTATTTATGTTAGTAAATCCTATTAATGAGAATTCAATGATGTTTGTTATCCTAACAACTATGAGTCGTGGTTGTTAATTATAGTAAGTTTTTTTGGGAGGATCGACCAACGCTCTTTTGTGAGATTGGTATAACTCTTTTTGGAACAACATTTCTCATTGTTAGGAGGATTGCAAGTGTAATACGAGGCCTTTGAATTTTCTTTTGGCTTCTTTCTTCTTATGTTAAGGGTTGTGTGTAACACTCTAAATCCCAAAACTTATATATATATATATATATATATATATATATATATATATATATATATATATATATATATATATATATATATATATATATATATATATATATATTATATTTAATATATTTGAGATTAAAATAAATAATTTTAAAAAAATATACTTTTTTATTTGAAATTCTTAAAGAGTGTCTTTATATCACTAGTTAGGATGACCCATTTTGTAATTATATATAATTTTTTCTTCTATTTACTATCTTGTTATATTTAATATAGATATAACTTTTGGAAAAAAATAATACATTTGACATTGTAATTATTATAATTTTAAAATAAGAGTTCAAAATTCAGTTAAAATAATAAAATTTAAAATCATGACTATATTTTATTCAAGCGATAAAATATATCTATTAAATTTATTTTCTATGCCATCAAATATAATCAATATTATAGAAAATTTAATCTAGCAACCTCACATTATGAACAGTCTCAAAAATAATAGATAGTTTACATAAAAACAAAAACAAACTGACTGTAGATTGAGATGTGAACTCACAGATGATTGTTAAGATCGAGTGAACCACCGTTAAAACAAATAAGATAAACAATTTTTGTCCTTCATCTACTCCATTGGAGGATGAGGAAGAGTTTCTTCCACTTCAGTATCAAAAGCATTGATTCTGATCATTTGAGATTTTAAAAAAATGCTATCAACACCAATCGTCGATATTATTAGTTGTCAAATCGGTTGCATTTGCTGTTCTTCGGGTTGAACTACTGAATATTTATTTATTTTTCTTTAAATTTTATTTATGTTAGTAAATCCTATTAATGAGAATTCAATGATGTTTGTTATCCTAACAACTATGAGTCGTGGTTGTTAATTATAGTAAGTTTTTTGGGAGGATCGACCAACGCTCTTTTGTGAGATTGGTATAACTCTTTTTGGAACAACATTTCTCATTGTTAGGAGGATTGCAAGTGTAATACGAGGCCTTTGAATTTTCTTTTGGCTTCTTTCTTCTTATGTTAAGGGTTGTGTGTAACACTCTAAATCCCAAAACTATATATATATATATATATATATATATATATATATATATATATATATATATATATATATATATATATATATATATATATATATATATATATATATATATATATATATATATATATATATATATATATATAAGATATAAATATATTTGAGATTAACATAAATAATTAAAAAAAAATATACTTTTTTATTTGAAATTCTTAAAGAGTGTCTTTATATCACTAGTTAGGATGACCCATTTTGTAATTATATATAATTTTTTCTTTCTATTTACTATCTTGTTATATTTAATATAGATATAACTTTTGGAAAAAAATAATACATTTGACATTGTAATTATTATAATTTTAAAATAAGAGTTCAAAATTCAGTTAAAATAATAAAATTTAAAATCATGACTATATTTTATTCAAGCGATAAAATATATCTATTAAATTTATTTTCTATGCCATCAAATATAATCAATATTATAGAAAATTTAATCTAGCAACCTCACATTATGAACAGTCTCAAAAATAATAGATAGTTTACATAAAAACAAAAACAAACTGACTGTAGATTGAGATGTGAACTCACAGATGATTGTTAAGATCGAGTGAACCACCGTTAAAACAAATAAGATAAACAATTTTTGTCCTTCATCTACTCCATTGGAGGATGAGGAAGAGTTTCTTCCACTTCAGTATCAAAAGCATTGATTCTGATCATTTGAGATTTAAAAAAATGCTATCAACACCAATCGTCGATATTATTAGTTGTCAAATCGGTTGCATTTGCTGTTCTTCAGGTTGAACTACTGAATATTTATTTATTTTTCTTTAAATTTTATTTATGTTAGTAAATCCTATTAATGAGAATTCAATGATGTTTGTTATCCTAACAACTATGAGTCGTGGTTGTTAATTATAGTAAGTTTTTTTGGGAGGATCGACCAACGCTCTTTTGTGAGATTGGTATAACTCTTTTTGGAACAACATTTCTCATTGTTAGGAGGATTGCAAGTGTAATACGAGGCCTTTGAATTTTCTTTTGGCTTCTTTCTTCTTATGTTAAGGGTTGTGTGTAACACTCTAAATCCCAAAACTTATATATATATATATATATATATATATATATATATATATATATATATATATATATATATATATATATATATATATATAATATATATATATATATATATATATATATATATTGAGATTAAAATAAATAATTTTAAAAAAATATACTTTTTATTTGAAATTCTTAAAGAGTGTCTTTATATCACTAGTTAGGATGACCCATTTTGTAATTATATATAATTTTTTCTTTCTATTTACTATCTTGTTATATTTAATATAGATATAACTTTTGGAAAAAAATAATACATTTGACATTGTAATTATTATAATTTTAAAATAAGAGTTCAAAATTCAGTTAAAATAATAAAATTTAAAATCATGACTATATTTTATTCAAGCGATAAAATATATCTATTAAATTTATTTTCTATGCCATCAAATATAATCAATATTATAGAAAATTTAATCTAGCAACCTCACATTATGAACAGTCTCAAAAATAATAGATAGTTTACATAAAAACAAAAACAAACTGACTGTAGATTGAGATGTGAACTCACAGATGATTGTTAAGATCGAGTGAACCACCGTTAAAACAAATAAGATAAACAATTTTTTGTCCTTCATCTACTCCATTGGAGGATGAGGAAGAGTTTCTTCCACTTCAGTATCAAAAGCATTGATTCTGATCATTTGAGATTTAAAAAAAATGCTATCAACACCAATCGTCGATATTATTAGTTGTCAAATCGGTTGCATTTGCTGTTCTTCAGGTTGAACTACTGAATATTTATTTATTTTTCTTTAAATTTTATTTATGTTAGTAAATCCTATTAATGAGAATTCAATGATGTTTGTTATCCTAACAACTATGAGTCGTGGTTGTTAATTATAGTAAGTTTTTTTGGGAGGATCGACCAACGCTCTTTTGTGAGATTGGTATAACTCTTTTTGGAACAACATTTCTCATTGTTAGGAGGATTGCAAGTGTAATACGAGGCCTTTGAATTTTCTTTTGGCTTCTTTCTTCTTATGTTAAGGGTTGTGTGTAACACTCTAAATCCCAAAACTTATATATATATATATATATATATATATATATATATATATATATATATATATATATATATATATATATATATATATATATATATATATATATATATATATATATATATAATATATTTATATTTAATATATTTGAGATTAAAATAAATAATTAAAAAAAATATACTTTTTTATTTGAAATTCTTAAAGAGTGTCTTTATATCATAGTTAGGATGACCCATTTTGTAATTATATATAATTTTTTCTTTCTATTTACTATCTTGTTATATTTAATATAGATATAACTTTTGGAAAAAAATAATACATTTGACATTGTAATTATTATAATTTTAAAATAAGAGTTCAAAATTCAGTTAAAATAATAAAATTTAAAATCATGACTATATTTTATTCAAGCGATAAAATATATCTATTAAATTTATTTTCTATGCCATCAAATATAATCAATATTATAGAAAATTTAATCTAGCAACCTCACATTATGAACAGTCTCAAAAATAATAGATAGTTTACATAAAAACAAAAACAAACTGACTGTAGATTGAGATGTGAACTCACAGATGATTGTTAAGATCGAGTGAACCACCGTTAAAACAAATAAGATAAACAATTTTTGTCCTTCATCTACTCCATTGGAGGATGAGGAAGAGTTTCTTCCACTTCAGTATCAAAAGCATTGATTCTGATCATTTGAGATTTAAAAAAATGCTATCAACACCAATCGTCAATATTATTAGTTGTCAAATCGGTTGCATTTGCTGTTCTTCGGGTTGAACTACTGAATATTTATTTATTTTTCTTTAAATTTTATTTATGTTAGTAAATCCTATTAATGAGAATTCAATGATGTTTGTTATCCTAACAACTATGAGTCGTGGTTGTTAATTATAGTAAGTTTTTTTGGGAGGATCGACCAACGCTCTTTTGTGAGATTGGTATAACTCTTTTTGGAACAACATTTCTCATTGTTAGGAGGATTGCAAGTGTAATACGAGGCCTTTGAATTTTCTTTTGGCTTCTTTCTTCTTATGTTAAGGGTTGTGTGTAACACTCTAAATCCCAAAACTATATATATATATATATATATATATATATATATATATATATATATATATATTATATATATATATATATATATATATATATATATATATATATATTTAATATATTTGAGATTAAAATAAATAATTTTAAAAAATATACTTTTTTATTTGAAATTCTTAAAGAGTGTCTTTATATCACTAGTTAGGATGACCCATTTTGTAATTATATATAATTTTTTCTTTCTATTTACTATCTTGTTATATTTAATATAGATATAACTTTTGGAAAAAAATAATACATTTGACATTGTAATTATTATAATTTTAAAATAAGAGTTCAAAATTCAGTTAAAATAATAAAATTTAAAATCATGACTATATTTTATTCAAGCGATAAAATATATCTATTAAATTTATTTTCTATGCCATCAAATATAATCAATATTATAGAAAATTTAATCTAGCAACCTCACATTATGAACAGTCTCAAAAATAATAGATAGTTTACATAAAAACAAAAACAAACTGACTGTAGATTGAGATGTGAACTCACAGATGATTGTTAAGATCGAGTGAACCACCGTTAAAACAAATAAGATAAACAATTTTTTGTCCTTCATCTACTCCATTGGAGGATGAGGAAGAGTTTCTTCCACTTCAGTATCAAAAGCATTGATTCTGATCATTTGAGATTTAAAAAAAATGCTATCAACACCAATCGTCGATATTATTAGTTGTCAAATCGGTTGCATTTGCTGTTCTTCAGGTTGAACTACTGAATATTTATTTATTTTTCTTTAAATTTTATTTATGTTAGTAAATCCTATTAATGAGAATTCAATGATGTTTGTTATCCTAACAACTATGAGTCGTGGTTGTTAATTATAGTAAGTTTTTTTGGGAGGATCGACCAACGCTCTTTTGTGAGATTGGTATAACTCTTTTTGGAACAACATTTCTCATTGTTAGGAGGATTGCAAGTGTAATACGAGGCCTTTGAATTTTCTTTTGGCTTCTTTCTTCTTATGTTAAGGGTTGTGTGTAACACTCTAAATCCCAAAACTTATATATATATATATATATATATATATATATATATATATATATATATATATATATATATATATATATATATATATATATATATATATAGATTAAAATAAATAATTTAAAAAAATATACTTTTTTATTTGAAATTCTTAAAGAGTGTCTTTATAGCACTAGTTAGGATGACCCATTTTGTAATTATATATAATTTTTTCTTTCTATTTACTATCTTGTTATATTTAATATAGATATAACTTTTGGAAAAAAATAATACATTTGACATTGTAATTATTATAATTTTAAAATAAGAGTTCAAAATTCAGTTAAAATAATAAAATTTAAAATCATGACTATATTTTATTCAAGCGATAAAATATATCTATTAAATTTATTTTCTATGCCATCAAATATAATCAATATTATAGAAAATTTAATCTAGCAACCTCACATTATGAACAGTCTCAAAAATAATAGATAGTTTACATAAAAACAAAAACAAACTGACTGTAGATTGAGATGTGAACTCACAGATGATTGTTAAGATCGAGTGAACCACCGTTAAAACAAATAAGATAAACAATTTCTTGTCCTTCATCTACTCCATTGGAGGATGAGGAAGAGTTTCTTCCACTTCAGTATCAAAAGCATTGATTCTGATCATTTGAGATTTTAAAAAAATGCTATCAACACCAATCGTCGATATTATTAGTTGTCAAATCGGTTGCATTTGCTGTTCTTCGGGTTGAACTACTGAATATTTATTTATTTTTCTTTAAATTTTATTTATGTTAGTAAATCCTATTAATGAGAATTCAATGATGTTTGTTATCCTAACAACTATGAGTCGTGGTTGTTAATTATAGTAAGTTTTTTTGGGAGGATCGACCAACGCTCTTTTGTGAGATTGGTATAACTCTTTTTGGAACAACATTTCTCATTGTTAGGAGGATTGCAAGTGTAATACGAGGCCTTTGAATTTTCTTTTGGCTTCTTTCTTCTTATGTTAAGGGTTGTGTGTAACACTCTAAATCCCAAAACTTATATATATATATATATATATATATATATATATATATATATATATATATATATATATATATATATATATAATATATATATATATATAATATATATATATTTAATATATTTGAGATTAAAATAAATAATTTTAAAAAAATATACTTTTTTATTTGAAATTCTTAAAGAGTGTCTTTATATCACTAGTTAGGATGACCCATTTTGTAATTATATATAATTTTTTCTTTCTATTTACTATCTTGTTATATTTAATATAGATATAACTTTTGGAAAAAAATAATACATTTGACATTGTAATTATTATAATTTTAAAATAAGAGTTCAAAATTCAGTTAAAATAATAAAATTTAAAATCATGACTATATTTTATTCAAGCGATAAAATATATCTATTAAATTTATTTTCTATGCCATCAAATATAATCAATATTATAGAAAATTTAATCTAGCAACCTCACATTATGAACAGTCTCAAAAATAATAGATAGTTTACATAAAAACAAAAACAAACTGACTGTAGATTGAGATGTGAACTCACAGATGATTGTTAAGATCGAGTGAACCACCGTTAAAACAAATAAGATAAACAATTTTTTGTCCTTCATCTACTCCATTGGAGGATGAGGAAGAGTTTCTTCCACTTCAGTATCAAAAGCATTGATTCTGATCATTTGAGATTTAAAAAAAATGCTATCAACACCAATCGTCGATATTATTAGTTGTCAAATCGGTTGCATTTGCTGTTCTTCAGGTTGAACTACTGAATATTTATTTATTTTTCTTTAAATTTTATTTATGTTAGTAAATCCTATTAATGAGAATTCAATGATGTTTGTTATCCTAACAACTATGAGTCGTGGTTGTTAATTATAGTAAGTTTTTTTGGGAGGATCGACCAACGCTCTTTTGTGAGATTGGTATAACTCTTTTTGGAACAACATTTCTCATTGTTAGGAGGATTGCAAGTGTAATACGAGGCCTTTGAATTTTCTTTTGGCTTCTTTCTTCTTATGTTAAGGGTTGTGTGTAACACTCTAAATCCCAAAACTATATATATATATATATATATATATATATATATATATATATATATATATATATATATATATATATATATATATATATATATATATATATATATATATATATATATATATATATATATATTTAAAATTATATATTAATATATTTGAGATTAAATAAATAATTTTAAAAAAAATATACTTTTTTATTTGAAATTCTTAAAGAGTGTCTTTATAGCACTAGTTAGGATGACCCATTTTGTAATTATATATAATTTTTTCTTTCTATTTACTATCTTGTTATATTTAATATAGATATAACTTTTGGAAAAAAATAATACATTTGACATTGTAATTATTATAATTTTAAAATAAGAGTTCAAAATTCAGTTAAAATAATAAAATTTAAAATCATGACTATATTTTATTCAAGCGATAAAATATATCTATTAAATTTATTTTCTATGCCATCAAATATAATCAATATTATAGAAAATTTAATCTAGCAACCTCACATTATGAACAGTCTCAAAATAATAGATAGTTTACATAAAAACAAAAACAAACTGACTGTAGATTGAGATGTGAACTCACAGATGATTGTTAAGATCGAGTGAACCACCGTTAAAACAAATAAGATAAACAATTTTTTGTCCTTCATCTACTCCATTGGAGGATGAGGAAGAGTTTCTTCCACTTCAGTATCAAAAGCATTGATTCTGATCATTTGAGATTTAAAAAAATGCTATCAACACCAATCGTCGATATTATTAGTTGTCAAATCGGTTGCATTTGCTGTTCTTCAGGTTGAACTACTGAATATTTATTTATTTTTCTTTAAATTTTATTTATGTTAGTAAATCCTATTAATGAGAATTCAATGATGTTTGTTATCCTAACAACTATGAGTCGTGGTTGTTAATTATAGTAAGTTTTTTTGGGAGGATCGACCAACGCTCTTTTGTGAGATTGGTATAACTCTTTTTGGAACAACATTTCTCATTGTTAGGAGGATTGCAAGTGTAATACGAGGCCTTTGAATTTTCTTTTGGCTTCTTTCTTCTTATGTTAAGGGTTGTGTGTAACACTCTAAATCCCAAACTTATATATATATATATATATATATATATATATATATATATATATATATATATATATATATATATATATATATATATATATATATATATATATATATATATATATATATATATATATATATATATATATTTAAAATGTATATATTTAATATATTTGAGATTAAATAAATAATTAAAAAAAAATATTTTTTATTTGAAATTCTTAAAGAGTGTCTTTATAGCATAGTTAGGATGACCCATTTTGTAATTATATATAATTTTTTCTTTCTATTTACTATCTTGTTATATTTAATATAGATATAACTTTTGGAAAAAAATAATACATTTGACATTGTAATTATTATAATTTTAAAATAAGAGTTCAAAATTCAGTTAAAATAATAAAATTTAAAATCATGACTATATTTTATTCAAGCGATAAAATATATCTATTAAATTTATTTTCTATGCCATCAAATATAATCAATATTATAGAAAATTTAATCTAGCAACCTCACATTATGAACAGTCTCAAAAATAATAGATAGTTTACATAAAAACAAAAACAAACTGACTGTAGATTGAGATGTGAACTCACAGATGATTGTTAAGATCGAGTGAACCACCGTTAAAACAAATAAGATAAACAATTTCTTGTCCTTCATCTACTCCATTGGAGGATGAGGAAGAGTTTCTTCCACTTCAGTATCAAAAGCATTGATTCTGATCATTTGAGATTTAAAAAAAATGCTATCAACACCAATCGTCGATATTATTAGTTGTCAAATCGGTTGCATTTGCTGTTCTTCAGGTTGAACTACTGAATATTTATTTATTTTCTTTAAATTTATTTATGTTAGTAAATCCTATTAATGAGAATTCAATGATGTTTGTTATCCTAACAACTATGAGTCGTGGTTGTTAATTATAGTAAGTTTTTTTGGGAGGATCGACCAACGCTCTTTTGTGAGATTGGTATAACTCTTTTTGGAACAACATTTCTCATTGTTAGGAGGATTGCAAGTGTAATACGAGGCCTTTGAATTTTCTTTTGGCTTCTTTCTTCTTATGTTAAGGGTTGTGTGTAACACTCTAAATCCCAAAACTTATATATATATATATATATATATATATATATATATATATATATATATATATATATATATATATATATATATAATATATATATATATAATATATTAATATATTTGAGATTAAAATAAATAATTTTAAAAAAATATACTTTTTTATTTGAAATTCTTAAAGAGTGTCTTTATATCACTAGTTAGGATGACCCATTTTGTAATTATATATAATTTTTTCTTTCTATTTACTATCTTGTTATATTTAATATAGATATAACTTTTGGAAAAAAATAATACATTTGACATTGTAATTATTATAATTTTAAAATAAGAGTTCAAAATTCAGTTAAAATAATAAAATTTAAAATCATGACTATATTTTATTCAAGCGATAAAATATATCTATTAAATTTATTTTCTATGCCATCAAATATAATCAATATTATAGAAAATTTAATCTAGCAACCTCACATTATGAACAGTCTCAAAAATAATAGATAGTTTACATAAAAACAAAAACAAACTGACTGTAGATTGAGATGTGAACTCACAGATGATTGTTAAGATCGAGTGAACCACCGTTAAAACAAATAAGATAAACAATTTTTTGTCCTTCATCTACTCCATTGGAGGATGAGGAAGACTTTCTTCCACTTCAGTATCAAAAGCATTGATTCTGATCATTTGAGATTTAAAAAAAATGCTATCAACACCAATCGTCGATATTATTAGTTGTCAAATTGGTTGCATTTGCTGTTCTTCAGGTTGAACTACTGAATATTTATTTATTTTTCTTTAAATTTTATTTATGTTAGTAAATCCTATTAATGAGAATTCAATGATGTTTGTTATCCTAACAACTATGAGTCGTGGTTGTTAATTATAGTAAGTTTTTTTGGGAGGATCGACCAACGCTCTTTTGTGAGATTGGTATAACTCTTTTTGGAACAACATTTCTCATTGTTAGGAGGATTGCAAGTGTAATACGAGGCCTTTGAATTTTCTTTTGGCTTCTTTCTTCTTATGTTAAGGGTTGTGTGTAACACTCTAAATCCCAAAACTTATATATATATATATATATATATATATATATATATATATATATATATATATATATATATATATATATATATATATATATATATATATATATATATTTAATATAATTAATATATTTGAGATTAAAATAAATAATTTTAAAAATATACTTTTTTATTTGAAATTCTTAAAGAGTGTCTTTATATCACTAGTTAGGATGACCCATTTTGTAATTATATATAATTTTTTCTTCCTATTTACTATCTTGTTATATTTAATATAGATATAACTTTTGGAAAAAAATAATACATTTGACATTGTAACTATTATAATTTTAAAATAAGAGTTCAAAATTCAGTTAAAATAATAAAATTTAAAATCATGACTATATTTTATTCAAGCGATAAAATATATCTATTAAATTTATTTTCTATGCCATCAAATATAATCAATATTATAGAAAATTTAATCTAGCAACCTCACATTATGAACAGTCTCAAAAATAATAGATAGTTTACATAAAAACAAAAACAAACTGACTGTAGATTGAGATATGAACTCACAGATGATTGTTAAGATCGAGTGAACCACCGTTAAAACAAATAAGATAAACAATTTTTTGTCCTTCATCTACTCCATTGGAGGATGAGGAAGACTTTCTTCCACTTCAGTATCAAAAGCATTGATTCTAATCATTTGAGATTTAAAAAAAAATGCTATCAACACCAATCGTCGATATTATTAGTTGTCAAATTGGTTGCATTTGTTGTTCTTCAGGTTGAACTACTGAATATTTATTTATTTTTCTTTAAATTTTATTTATGTTAGTAAATCCTATTAATGAGAATTCAATGATGTTTGTTATCCTAACAACTATGAGTCGTGGTTGTTAATTATAGTAAGTTTTTTTGGGAGGATCGACCAACGCTCTTTTGTGAGATTGGTATAACTCTTTTTGGAACAACATTTCTCATTGTTAGGAGGATTGCAAGTGTAATACGAGGCCTTTGAATTTTCTTTTGGCTTGTTTCTTCTTATGTTAAGGGTTGTGTGTAACACTCTTAATCCCAAAACTTATATATATATATATATAATATATATATATATATATATATATATATATATTATATATAATATATATATATATATATATATATATATTTAATATAATTAATATATTTGAGATTAAAATAAATAATTTTAAAAAATATACTTTTTTATTTGAAATTCTTAAAGAGTGTCTTTATATCACTAGTTAGGATGACCCATTTTGTAATTATATATAATTTTTTCTTTCTATTTACTATCTTGTTATATTTAATATAGATATAACTTTTGGAAAAAATAATACATTTGACATTGTAATTATTATAATTTTAAAATAAGAGTTCAAAATTCAGTTAAAATAATAAAATTTAAAATCATGACTATATTTTATTCAAGCGATAAAATATATCTATTAAATTTATTTTCTATGCCATCAAATATAATCAATATTATAGAAAATTTAATCTAGCAACCTCACATTATGAACAGTCTCAAAAATAATAGATAGTTTACATAAAAACAAAAAAACTGACTGTAGATTGAGATGTGAACTCACAGATGATTGTTAAGATCGAGTGAACCACCGTTAAAACAAATAAGATAAACAATTTTTTGTCCTTCATCTACTCCATTGGAGGATGAGGAAGAGTTTCTTCCACTTCAGTATCAAAAGCATTGATTCTGATCATTTGAGATTTAAAAAAAATGCTATCAACACCAATCGTCGATATTATTAGTTGTCAAATTGGTTGCATTTGTGTTCTTCAGGTTGAACTACTGAATATTTATTTATTTTTCTTTAAATTTATTTATGTTAGTAAATCCTATTAATGAGAATTCAATGATGTTTGTTATCCTAACAACTATGAGTCGTGGTTGTTAATTATAGTAAGTTTTTTTGGGAGGATCGACCAACGCTCTTTTGTGAGATTGGTATAACTCTTTTTGGAACAACATTTCTCATTGTTAGGAGGATTGCAAGTGTAATACGAGGCCTTTGAATTTTCTTTTGGCTTGTTTCTTCTTATGTTAAGGGTTGTGTGTAACACTCTTAATCCCAAAACTTATATATATATATATATATATATATATATATATATATATATATATATATATATATATATATTTTAATATAATTAATATATTTGAGATTAAAATAAATAAT
Source organism: Lathyrus oleraceus (assembly GCF_024323335.1). NCBI lineage: Eukaryota > Viridiplantae > Streptophyta > Magnoliopsida > Fabales > Fabaceae > Lathyrus > Lathyrus oleraceus. The sequence goes on from NW_026112486.1 coordinate 64,935, forward strand.
TTTAAAAAAATATACTTTTTTATTTGAAATTCTTAAAGAGTGTCTTTATATCACTAGTTAGGATGA
>NW_026112486.1:70000-72500 GCF_024323335.1 Lathyrus oleraceus
TTTAAACCACTTTCTTTTTCATCCTTAATTATAGAAAGGATTTGATAATAGTTAAGGTGTTTTGAACGGATGACGAATACTCGGATAGTCGAGTAAGACAACTCGTATCCTAATAGTCGGGAAAAGGAATAGAAGACTCTAGACCGCTTTCTGTTTCATCTGAATATTTATGAAAATAAAGTTGTATATGGTTGACGTATTTTAGCATGAACGACAAATACTTGAATGACTGAGTAAGACAACTCATATCCAAGCATTTGAGAAGAGGAATTGAAGACTCAAGACCATCTCCCTTTTCGTATAGTTCGTTATGAAAATGATTTGATTAAGTATGAGTTGGTAAAAAATGACAATTGTTCGACTGACCGGGTAAGAGAACTCGTGTTCAAACAACTGAGGAGTGAAATTGAAAACTCAAAGTCAACTCCCTTTTCATTTAGCTCATTGTGAAAATATTTCGATTTAATCGGGTTTGGAAGTTTGTAGAGGAACGACAATTATTTGACTGACCAAGTAAGAGAACTTGTATTCAAATAATCGAGGAGAAAAATTGAAGACTTAAAGTCATCTCCCTTTTCGTTTTGTTATTATAAAAGGATTTGATTTGTTTGTGCTTAAATGGATTAGAAATGACGACCATTCGACTAACCGAGTAAGAGAACTCGTATTCAAATAATCGAGGAGAGGAGTTGAAGACTCAAAACCATCTCCTTTGTCATTTCTAATTGAAATGGTATTGGATTGTGATTGGATACGTTAATTTGATTTGGATAAAAAAATACTCGATGTTGGATCGAGGTTCTAAATTTGTATTTATGAATGAAATGAATTCTATTTAGTGTATTGTTCTTCTACTCGATAAAATCGAATAGGTCTCATTGTAAGAAAGCCCAAGAGTAAGCTATGTGAGGTTGATGGCGATGCTAGAGAGCAATCGACTTACAAGGATATGGAAATGGTCTCAATATTGAATCAAGAATTGTGTGATTTGAAGTTGTTTTGAAATGATGATGAATTGGTTTGGAATAGACTTGAAAGTGATTATGAATTGATGATGACATGAAATAGTTTTTTTTTGTTTGAAATAATGTGAAGTTGTGATAATGGGAAAATCAATCAATTTCTTTTTAACGAAATTAATTTATTAAAACTTGGTTAAATCGGTTAATTGAATTAATTAAAATTAATTATCAAAATTATTTAATTAAATCAAATAATTAAGTTAATTAAAATTGATTAATCAAAATTACACTAATTACAAATTTTAATCAATTAATTAAATCAAAAGAGGAAAAAAAATGGATAATAAAGTTGATTTACTTGATTGAATTAATTAATTAAATCAAACAGATCCGCACACAACTTAGGTGAGGCTTCAAGATCAAGATGAACAACAAGATGCTTACGAGGATGAATAGTGAAGTGCGAAGGTGAGTTTAGTTGTTAATGGTGGGGAACAGAGTAAGGTTGAAGAAGGCGGATGCGGTCGACGATTTGGCGGCGACGGTAAAGTGAGGAGCGCTGTCGGCGGCGGTGCAGTGAGGTTGAGAGGGTGGTTGTGTTGTCGGCGTCGGTGTGCAGGTGATTTATGGTGTGGACGGAGAAGTTTCTTTGACGGTGAAGGTTATGGTGGGTTTTGACAGAGGGGTGGTGTTGCAGTTGGTGAGTGATTTTTGGTGTTGGTGGGATGTTGTGAAGAAGAGAAGGAGTGGGAGTCTGTCTGAAGAAGTTTTTGGTAGGTGATTATAAGAGAGACCGATGAGGGAAACGTGTACGCTTCTCCTTTTCTTTCCTCCTTTTTCGTGAATGACAGGGTGGGAAAGAAGATAAGACGTGTCGCCTTTTTTCAACCTTCTGACCACCTTTTCCTCCTTTTATTTTATTTTTTGTTCTTTTTTGTAGCAGAGAGAGACGTTGGAGTGTGAGAGAGTTTTTCTTTCTTTTTTATTAACAATTCTTATTATCTATTATTTAAAGAAAAAATATTTATTAAAAATTCCTAAACAATAATTTTATTTAAGTAATAATAATAATAAAATAATATCTAATTTGGATACTAGATCAAAGAAATAAGGATCGATTTTAAATAGAAGTCGGACGAAAATTTGCTCGAAAAATTAAATCAGACACACTAAAATGATCAGCACAAAATATACTTATTGAAAAAATACAACGTTTCTTCAAATTCTGAAATAAATTTTCACCGGTTAAAAGGCTCAGGCGGGTCAAAATGCAACCAAAATAGTCGCTGAAAAATATAACGGGCACACCAGGCTAAGCTACGTGAACCGTAGATTAATAATACTTGTGTCTATAATTTTAATTCTGAAACTTTTTACCCGCTGACTTGTGCATGTTCTTGAGAAATGATTTAACCCATTTGTCTGTATTTTCAATAAATTTATCCTTACTGATATTTTAGGTATTATTAATGATAAAATGCATGTTATGCTGTACATATGATGTAAACTGAACATGAAATCAGATTTACAAAACTTTA
>NW_026112486.1:75000-121032 GCF_024323335.1 Lathyrus oleraceus
ATATATATATATATATATATATATATATATATTTAAAATGTATATATTTAATATATTTGAGATTAAAATAAATAATTTTAAAAAAATATACTTTTTTATTTGAAATTCTTAAAGAGTGTCTTTATAGCATGAGTTAGGATGACCCATTTTATAATTATATATAATTTTTTCTTTCTATTTACTATCTTTTTATATTTAATATAGATATAACTTTTGGAAAAAAACAATACATTTGACATTGTAATTATTATAATTTAAAAATAATAGTTCAAAATTCAGTTAAAATAATAAAATTTAAAATCATGACTATATTTTATTCAAGCGATAAAATATATCTATTAAATTTATTTTCTATGCCATCAAATATAATCAATATTATAGAAAATTTAATCTAGCAACCTCACATTATGAACAGTCTCAAAAATAATAGATAGTTTACATAAAAACAAAAACAAACTGACTGTAGATTGAGATGTGAACTCACAGATGATTGTTAAGATCGAGTGAACCACCGTTAAAACAAATAAGATAAACAATCTCTTGTCCTTCATCTACTCCATTGGAGGATGAGGAAGAGTTTCTTCCACTTCAGTATCAAAAGCATTTATTCTGATCATTTGAGATTTAAAAAAAATGCTATCAACACCAATCGTCGATATTACTAGTTGTCAAATCGGTTGCATTTGCTGTTCTTCGGGTTGAACTACTGAATATTTATTTATTTTTCTTTAAATTTTATTTATGTTAGTAAATCTTATTAATGAGAATTCAATGATGTTTGTTATTCTAACAACTATGAGTCGTGGTTGTTAATTATAGTAAGTTTTTTTGAGAGGATCGACCAACGCTCTTTTGTGAGATTGGTATAACTCTTTTTGGAACAACATTTCTCATTGTTAGGAGGATTGCAAGTGTAATATGTAACACCCCGATAAAAATAAGATAATTATTTAATTTAAGTTAATATTATATTTATTAATTTAATTAAATAATTGGAATTTTTGGATTATTATTATTATCATTATTATTGGAATAATAATTATTGGAAAATATATATAAGTTGGAAATAAGGAAAAAGAGTTCCATTTTGGTAAAAAGAGTTTTCACGTGAAAACAGAGAAGCGGCTCAAAAAGAGGAAAAGGGCAAAGAGGCAGAGCAAGAGGAAGAAGGCTGGAGAAGAGAAGAGCTTGAGGCTAAAGGATTGCCGGATTAACTCAGGTAAGGGGGGTTTATCGTCGTTTAATGGGTATTATGGATTAACATGTAGTGGGTAGTGATAAGCCGTTGAATTGACCCTAATTGGGATGATGAGTGCTGAAAAATTGTGATGAATAAAATATGTTAAAATTGAAATTTAATCTGTAATTGGATGGGTAGTGATTTCCGAAAACGTAGCTTTTTACGGAATTGGAATCGGAGGTCCGGAAGTCCTCCAACGGCGGAAAATGCGGAGAATTCTGCATTCTGCTTTGTGTTAGCGCAGGAACTGCTTTCTGTTTTGCGTTAACCGGTTAACCCAGGTTGTTAACCGGTTAACACTGTTGCGAATTATGAAATATTGTTGTTTTGCTTGCGTTAACCGGTTAACCCAGGGCGTTAACCGGTTAACACTGTTAAGTTTTGCCAGGAAGCGTGTTTTGGTCTGCGTTAACCGGTTAACCCAGGGCGTTAACCGGTTAACACTGTTGAAAAGTGGGAAAATTGGTATTTAAATGTTGTGTATATATTTGATGGTTGGCCTATATCGGTATGTGATATAGTAGGGATCATTTCCCGTTGTTTGAGTAGTATAGGTATTAGTAGAGGGTGCTAATACTGTGATTGACTTATTTGACATGACATGATATGATTATGTGATAAATATGCTGATGATGTGTGAAAATATGCATAATGTTGCGAATGTATATATATATTGTATGTAATTGTGGATGGACTGTTTTATGGCTTAGAGTGGGAGCATATGTCCACTGTGGATTGTGGTTGATGTTTGCATGACTAAGTGATTTAGCTTGCATATTGTGGCCTTTATGGTGGTAGCTAATTCCCATGGTGAGGAATTAGTGAGTAAATCATTGTGGATTGTTGTTGATGTTTGCATGCTAGGTGATTAGCGTGCATAGCATAGCCCTTGGGGTGGTAGCTAATTCCCATGGTGAGGAATTAGTGAGTGAGTCACTAGGTCTCAAATGAGTGGGACTAGTGGGCTTGGTAGCCGTATCTGGATTTGATCGGTGAGGTTGAACTATATGTTCACGAATAGTCGGTACCGCATGCATGGAGTCTCATTGCATAATGTATGTATGGCGTATAATATGAATGGATGTATTCCAATATTATATGTGTGTTTGTGTTGGCATTGAGTATGATATTTGAGTTGATGCGCCGTTACCGAATGTGTGATATGATTAGGGTGATTAATGTGTTATTTACTTAGCATTACATGATATTTTATAATGCTTTTATATCGATTGAGGAACTCACCCTTACAACTATTTTTCAGGTAACGAGCAGTGATTGAGTAGGAGCTAGTACTTGAAGTCTAGTGTAGTTCCTTAGTGGGTCATGCTCTGGTAGATGTAACATCGGGATGGGATGTTTTAAATGTTTTGTTGTTGGTTGTGAACCAGTTTACATGTAATATGCTACATGTTTTGCATGATCGATTTGATCTCTATCCGCTGCGTATTGTGCAATGCTTTATGTTTTGAATTAAATAATGAGCATGACTAAATATTATGGTGAATGGTGTGAAGTGTTTGTGTGACACCCTTATTTGCACCTTTACTCTGATATATATATTTGTTGTTTTAATTAAATATTTGGGGTAATTTAGAAGGGTGTTACATTAGTGGTATCAGAGCATAGTCGGTCGAGTCGAGTCGTAATTATTCTGTTTCCCCTGTACGGGATAGGTGTTGTGTAACCCTATCAGTACTTATTGTTTTAGCTTGTTGGGTTTTCAGAATAGAGATGGCTGGAAGAGGTAGAGACGATGCTGCGATTGCTGAGGCTCTGGGTATGCTAGCTGGAGTACTTGGAGGGAATCCGAATGTTGTGGGAATGGGAGCTGCTCGTCAACTGAGTGAGTTCCAGAAGAACAATCCTCCAATGTTCAAGGGAGAATACGATCCAGATGGTGCTCAGAAGTGGTTGAAGGAGATCGAGAGGATCTTCCGAGTGACTGAGTGTGTCGATAACCAGAAGGTCAGGTTCGGTACGCATATGCTGTCAAAAGAAGCAGATGATTGGTGGGTTGCTACCCGCACTGAGTTGGAATCTGCTGGGAATGCTGAGATCACTTGGGCTGTGTTCAGAGAGAGATTGCTGAGGAAGTACTTTCCAGAGGATGTCAGAGGAAAGAAAGAGATAGAGTTCTTAGAACTGAAGCAGGGCAACCGGTCTGTTACGGAGTATGCTGCTAAGTTCACAGAGCTATCGAAGTATTACACTCCCTATGATGAGGCTACTGGGGAATTTTCGAAATGTGTGAAGTTTGAGAACGGGTTACGTCCCGAGATCAAGCAGGCTATTGGGTATCAGCGGATTAGAGTGTTTTCCGATTTGGTTGACTGTTGCAGGATTTTTGAACAGGATACCAAGGCTAGAGCTATCAGCAGAGGGTTGATAGGAAAGGCAAGAATCAGAATGATCGTGGGAAACCGTATGCAGCTGGCAAAGGTTTCCAGCGACAGAGTGGGATGAAGAGGCCTAGTGGGGGAGACTCTAGTGCCCCTGCTAAGTGTTTCAGATGTGGTCAGGCTGGACATCGTATCCATGAGTGTACCATTAATGAGAAGAAGTGTTTCAAGTGTGGAAAAGGTGGTCATTTGGCTGCAGAGTGCCGGTCGAAGACTGTGACTTGTTTCAACTGTGGAGAAGTGGGTCATATCAGTCCACAGTGTCCTAAGCCGAAGAGAGAGAACCAGTCGGGAGGCAAGGTCTTTGCTTTATCGGGCTCTGAGACTTTTGCAGATGATCCTTTGATCCGAGGTACGTGTTATATTAATGGCTTTCCTCTTGTAGCTATTATTGACACAGGTGCGACTCATTCCTTTATATCTTTGGATTGTGCTGTGAAACTTAAGTTAGAGATATCTGAGATGCATGGAAGTATGGTGATTGATACTCCTGCGAAGGGTTCAGTGACTACTACTTCAGTTTGTTTAAATTGTCCTTTGAGTATTTTTGGTAGAGACTTTGGGATGGACCTAGTGTGTCTTCCACTAGTGCAGGTTGACGTTATTCTGGGTATGAACTGGTTGGTGTTTAACCGAGTCTATATCAATTGTTTTGATAAGACTCTGATCTTTCCTGAGATTGAGGAAGGGAAGAGTTTGTTTCTATCTGCAAGGCAGGTGAATGAAGCAGTAGCAGATGGGGCAGAGTTGTTTATGTTGTTAGCGACTTTGGAGGCTAAAGATAAACTGGTGATTTGCGATTTAGCCGTGGTGTGTGATTTTCCTGATGTGTTTCCTGAAGAAGTGAATGAATTACCGCCAGAGCGTGAAGTTGAGTTCTCGATTGATTTGGTACCTGGTACTAGGCCGGCGTCGATGGCTCCGTACCGTATGTCTGCTGTTGAGTTAGCTGAATTGAAGAGTCAGCTGGAAGACCTGTTGGATAAGAAATGTATTAGTCCAAGTGTGTCACCGTGGGGTGCACCAGTGTTATTGGTTAAGAAGAAAGAAGGTACTATGAGGTTGTGTGTGGACTACAGGCAACTGAATAAAGTGACGATCAAGAATCGGTATCCTTTGCCGAGGATTGATGATTTGATGGATCAGTTGGTTGGTGCGAGTGTGTTCAGCAAAATAGATTTGAGATCAGGGTATCATCAGATACGTGTGAAAACTGAGGATATTCAGAAGACTGCTTTCAGAACAAGGTATGGACATTATGAGTATTCTGTAATGCCTTTTGGTGTGACTAATGCGCCTGGAGTATTTATGGAGTATATGAATAGGATTTTCCATCCGTACCTAGACAAGTTTGTTGTGGTGTTTATTGACGATATTTTGGTGTATTCGAAATCGGAAGAAGAGCATGCTGAACATTTGAGAGTGGTTTTAGAAGTTCTACGAGAAAAGAAGTTATTTGCTAAACTGTCCAAGTGTGAATTTTGGTTAGAAGAGGTTAGTTTTCTTGGTCATGTGATTTCAAGAGGTGGTGTTGCTGTTGATCCTTCTAAGATAGAAGCGGTATCTAAGTGGGAAGCTCCGAAGTCAGTTTCTGAGATAAGGAGTTTTCTTGGACTTGCAGGTTATTATAGGAAGTTCATTGAGGGATTTTCTAAGTTGGCGTTACCGTTGACGATGTTGACTAGAAAGGGGCAAGCGTTTGTTTGGGACTCAAAGTGTGAAGAAGGTTTCCAAGAGTTAAAGAGAAGGTTAACTACTGCTCCTATTCTGATATTACTGAGTCCGTCGGAACTATTTGAGGTTTACTGTGATGCTTCATTGTTGGGTTTGGGTGGTGTTTTGATGCAGAATAAGCAGGTTATAGCTTATGCTTCGAGACAACTGAAGGTTCATGAGAGGAACTATCCGACACACGATTTAGAGTTGGCAGCTGTGGTATTTGTTCTGAAGTTATGGAGGCATTACTTGTACGGGTCAAGATTTGAGGTTTTCAGTGACCATAAAAGTTTAAAGTATTTGTTTGATCAGAAAGAGCTGAATATGAGACAGAGGAGATGGTTAGAGTTTCTGAAGGATTATGACTTTGGTTTGAATTACCATCCGGGTAAAGCAAACGTAGTGGCTGATGCATTGAGTCGGAAATCATTGCATATGTCTATGTTAATGGTTAAGGAATTGGATTTAATTGAGCAGTTTAGAGACTTGAGTTTGGTGTGTGAGAGTACTCACAATAGTGTTAAATTGGGAATGTTGAAGTTAACGAGTAGTATTCTGGATGAGATTAGAGAGGGTCAGAAATCCGATGTGCTTTTGGTTGATAAGTTGACTCTAGTGAATCAAGGTCAAGGTGGTGAATTCAGAGTTGATGAGAATGGTGTTTTGAAATTTGGTAATCGGGTGTGTATTCCGGATGTTACCGAACTTAAGAAGAGTATTCTTGAGGAAGGACATCGTAGTGGCTTGAGTATTCATCCTGGGGCTACGAAGATGTATCATGATTTGAAAAAGTTATTTTGGTGGCCGGGAATGAAAAGAGAAATTGCGAGTTTTGTTTATTCTTGTTTGACTTGTCAGAAGTCAAAGATTGAGCATCAGAAGCCGTCTGGGCTAATGCAACCGTTGGCTATTCCAGAGTGGAAGTGGGATAGTATCAGTATGGATTTTGTTTCTGGTTTACCGAGGACAAATAAGAATTTTGAAGCTATTTGGGTGATTGTAGACAGATTGACAAAATCGGCTCATTTCATTCCGATCAGAATGGATTATCCGTTAGAGAGATTAGCCGAGTTGTATATTGAGAAAATTGTAAGTTTGCATGGTATTCCGTCGAGTATTGTTTTGGACAGAGATCCTAGATTTACATCGAAGTTTTGGGAAGGTTTGCAGAGGGCTTTGGGAACTAAGCTGAGATTGAGTTCTGCATATCATCCGCAGACTGATGGTCAGACTGAGAGGACGATTCAGTCACTAGAGGATCTTTTGAGGGCTTGTGTTTTGGAAAAGGGAGGTGCTTGGGATTGTTACTTACCTTTGATTGAGTTTACCTACAACAATAGTTTTCATTCGAGCATTGGTATGGCACCGTTTGAAGCTTTGTATGGTAGGAGATGTCGGACGCCTTTATGTTGGTACGAGTCCGGTGAGAGTGCTGTGGTTGGACCGGAGATTGTTCAACAGACTACGGAAAAGATTAAGATGATTCAGGAGAAGATGAGAATTGCTCAGAGTCGTCAGAAGAGTTATCACGACAAGAGGAGGAAGTCACTTGAGTTTCAAGAGGGAGATCATGTGTTTCTTCGTGTTACTCCGATAACTGGGGTTGGTCGAGCTTTGAAGTCGAAGAAGTTGACACCTCGATTTATTGGTCCTTACCAGATTTTGGAGAGGATAGGGGAGGTAGCCTATCGTATCGCTTTACCGCCGTCACTTGCGAATTTGCATGAGGTTTTTCATGTGTCTCAGTTGAGGAGGTACATTCCTGATCCGTCGCATGTGGTCCAAGTAGATGATGTACAGGTGAGAGATAACCTGACTGTTGAAACATCACCTATGAGGATCGAGGATCGAGAGTTGAAGCAGTTGCGGGGTAAAGAGATTGCCTTGGTAAAGGTAGCTTGGGGAGGACCAGCAGGTGGCAATGTGACTTGGGAACTTGAGAGTCAGATGAAGGAGTCTTATCCGGAGTTATTCGCTTGAGGTATGTTTTCGAGGACGAAAACTCTTTTAGTGGGGGAGAGTTGTAACACCCCGATAAAAATAAGATAATTATTTAATTTAAGTTAATATTATATATATTAATTTAATTAAATAATTGGAATTTTTGGATTATTATTATTATTATCATTATTATTGGAATAATAATTATTGGAAAATATATATAAGTTGGAAATAAGGAAAAAGAGTTCCATTTTGGTAAAAAGAGTTTTCACGTGAAAACAGAGAAGCGGCTCAAAAAGAGGAAAAGGGCAAAGAGGCAGAGCAAGAGGAAGAAGGCTGGAGAAGAGAAGAGCTTGAGGCTAAAGGATTGCCGGATTAACTCAGGTAAGGGGGGTTTATCGTCGTTTAATGGGTATTATGGATTAACATGTAATGGGTAGTGATAAGCCGTTGAATTGACCCTAATTGGGATGATGAGTGCTGAAAAATTGTGATGAATAAAATATGTTAAAATTGAAATTTAATCTGTAATTGGATGGGTAGTGATTTCCGAAAACGTAGCTTTTTACGGAATTGGAATCGGAGGTCCGGAAGTCCTCCAACGGCGGAAAATGCGGAGAATTCTGCATTCTGCTTTGTGTTAGCGCAGGAACTGCTTTCTGTTTTGCGTTAACCGGTTAACCCAGGTTGTTAACCGGTTAACACTGTTGCGAATTATGAAATATTGTTGTTTTGCTTGCGTTAACCGGTTAACCCAGGGCGTTAACCGGTTAACACTGTTAAGTTTTGCCAGGAAGCGTGTTTTGGTCTGCGTTAACCGGTTAACCCAGGGCGTTAACCGGTTAACACTGTTGAAAAGTGGGAAAATTGGTATTTAAATGTTGTGTATATATTTGATGGTTGGCCTATATCGGTATGTGATATAGTAGGGATCATTTCCCGTTGTTTGAGTAGTATAGGTATTAGTAGAGGGTGCTAATACTGTGATTGACTTATTTGACATGACATGATATGATTATGTGATAAATATGCTGATGATGTGTGAAAATATGCATAATGTTGCGAATGTATATATATATTGTATGTAATTGTGGATGGACTGTTTTATGGCTTAGAGTGGGAGCATATGTCCACTGTGGATTGTGGTTGATGTTTGCATGACTAAGTGATTTAGCTTGCATATTGTGGCCTTTATGGTGGTAGCTAATTCCCATGGTGAGGAATTAGTGAGTAAATCATTGTGGATTGTTGTTGATGTTTGCATGCTAGGTGATTAGCGTGCATAGCATAGCCCTTGGGGTGGTAGCTAATTCCCATGGTGAGGAATTAGTGAGTGAGTCACTAGGTCTCAAATGAGTGGGACTAGTGGGCTTGGTAGCCGTATCTGGATTTGATCGGTGAGGTTGAACTATATGTTCACGAATAGTCGGTACCGCATGCATGGAGTCTCATTGCATAATGTATGTATGGCGTATAATATGAATGGATGTATTCCAATATTATATGTGTGTTTGTGTTGGCATTGAGTATGATATTTGAGTTGATGCGCCGTTACCGAATGTGTGATATGATTAGGGTGATTAATGTGTTATTTACTTAGCATTACATGATATTTTATAATGCTTTTTATATCGATTGAGGAACTCACCCTTACAACTATTTTTCAGGTAACGAGCAGTGATTGAGTAGGAGCTAGTACTTGAAGTCTAGTGTAGTTCCTTAGTGGGTCATGCTCTGGTAGATGTAACATCGGGATGGGATGTTTTAAATGTTTTGTTGTTGGTTGTGAACCAGTTTACATGTAATATGCTACATGTTTTGCATGATCGATTTGATCTCTATCCGCTGCGTATTGTGCAATGCTTTATGTTTTGAATTAAATAATGAGCATGACTAAATATTATGGTGAATGGTGTGAAGTGTTTGTGTGACACCCTTATTTGCACCTTTACTCTGATATATATATTTGTTGTTTTAATTAAATATTTGAGGTAATTTAGAAGGGTGTTACATAATACGAGGCCTTTGAATTTTCTTTTGGCTTCTTTCTTCTTATGTTAAGGGTTGTGTGTAACACTCTAAATCCCAAAACATATATATATATATATATATATATATATATATATATATATATATATATATATATATATATATATATATATATATATATATATATATATATATATATATATATATATATATATATATATATATATATATATATTTAAAATGTATATATTTAATATATTTGAGATTAAAATAAATAATTTTAAAAAAATATACTTTTTTATTTGAAATTCTTAAAGAGTGTCTTTATAGCATGAGTTAGGATGACCCATTTTGTAATTATATATAATTTTTTCTTTCTATTTACTATCTTTTTATATCTAATATAGATATAAATTTTGGAAAAAAATAATACATTTGACATTGTAACTATTATAATTTTAAAATAATAGTTCAAAATTCAGTTAAAATAATAAAATTTAAAATCATGACTATATTTTATTCAAGCGATAAAATATATCTATTAAATTTATTTTCTATGCCATCAAATATAATCAATATTATAGAAAATTTAATCTAGCAACCTCACATTATGAACAGTCTCAAAAATAATAGATAGTTTACATAAAAACAAAAACAAACTGACTGTAGATTGAGATGTGAACTCACAGATGATTGTTAAGATCGAGTGAACCACCGTTAAAACAAATAAGATAAACAATTTTTTGTCCTTCATCTACTCCATTGGAGGATGAGGAAGAGTTTCTTCCACTTCAGTATCAAAAGCATTGATTCTGATCATTTGAGATTTTAAAAAAATGCTCTAAACACCAATCGTCGATATTATTAGTTGTCAAATCGGTTGCATTTGCTGTTCTTCGGGTTGACCTACTGAATATTTATTTATTTTTCTTTAAATTTTATTTATGTTAGTAAATCTTATTAATGAGAATTCAATGATGTTTGTTATCCTAACAACTATGAGTCGTGGTTGTTAATTATAGTAAGTTTTTTTTGAGAGGATCGACCAACGCTCTTTTGTGAGATTGATATAAGTCTTTTTGGAACAACATTTCTCATTGTTAGGAGGATTGCAAGTGTAATACGAGGCCTTTGAATTTTCTTTTGGCTTCTTTCTTCTTATGTTAAGGGTTGTGTGTAACACTCTAAATCCCAAAACTTATATATATATACATATATAATATATATATATATATATATATATATATATATATATATATATATATATATATATATATATATATATATATATATATATAATATATATATATATATATATATATATATATATTTTTATATATTTGAGATTAAAATAAGAAATTTTAAAAAAATATACTTTTTTATTTGAAATTCTTAAAGAGTGTCTTTATAGCATGAGTTAGGATGACCCATTTTGTAATTATATATAATTTTTTCTTTCTATTTACTATCTTTTTATATTTAATATAGATATAACTTTTGGAAAAAAATAATACATTTGACATTGTAATTATTATAATTTGAAAATAATAGTTCAAAATTCAGTTAAAATAATAAAATTTAAAATCATGACTATATTTTATTCAAGCGATAAAATATATCTATTAAATTTATTTTCTATGCCATCAAATATAATCAATATTATAGAAAAATTAATCTAGCAACCTCACATTATGAACAGTCTCAAAAATAATAGATAGTTTACATAAAAACAAAAACAAACTGACTGTAGATTGAGATGTGAACTCACAGATGATTGTTAAATCGAGTGAACCACCGTTAAAACAAATAAGATAAACAATTTCTTGTCCTTCATCTACTCCATTGGAGGATGAGGAAGAGTTTCTTCCACTTCAGTATCAAAAGCATTGATTCTGATCATTTGAGATTTAAAAAAAATTCTATCAACACAAATCGTCGATATTATTAGTTGTCAAATCGGTTGCATTTGTTGTTCTTCTGGTTGAACTACTGAATATTTATTTATTTTTCTTTAAATTTTATTTATGTTAGTAAATCCTATTAATGAGAATTCAATGATGTTTGTTATCCTGACAACTATGAGTCGTGGTTGTTAATTATAGTAAGTTTTTTTGGGAGGATCGACCAACGCTCTTTTGTGAGATTGGTATAACTCTTTTTGGAACAACATTTCTCATTGTTAGGAGGATTGCAAATGTAATACGAGGCCTTTGAATTTTCTTTTGGCTTCTTTCTTCTTATGTTAAGGGTTGTGTGTAACACTCTAAATCCCAAAACTTATATATATATATATATATATATATATATATATATATATATATAATATATATATATATATATATATATATATATATATATATATATATATATATATATATAATATATATATATATATATATATATATATATATATATATATATATATATATATATATATATATAATATATATATATAATATATTTGAGATTAAAATAAATAATTTTAGAAAAATATACTTTTTTATTTTAAATTCTTAAAGAGTGGCTTTATATCACTAGTTAGGATGACCCATTTTGTAATTATATATAATTTTTTCTTTCTATTTACTATCTTGTTATATTTAATATAGATATAACTTTTGGAAAAAAATAATACATTTGACATTGTAATTATTATAATTTTAAAATAATAGTTCAAAATTCAGTTAAAATAATAAAATTTAAAATCATGACTATATTTTATTCAAGCGATAAAATAAATCTTTTAAATTTATTTTCTATGCCATCAAATACAATCAATATTATAGAAAATTTAATCTAGCAACCTCACATTATGAACAATCTCAAAAATAATAGATAGTTTACATAAAAACAAAAACAAACTGACTGTAGATTGAGATGTGAACTCACGGATGATTGTTAAGATCGAGTGAACCACCGTTAAAACAAATAAGATAAACAATTTCTTGTCCTTCATCTACTCCATTGGAGGATGAGGAAGAGTTTCTTCCACTTCAGTATCAGAAGCATTGATTCTGATCATTTGAGATTTTAAAAAAATGCTATCAACACCAATCGTCGATATTATTAGTTGTCAAATCGGTTGCATTTGTTGTTCTTCGGGTTGAACTTCTGAATATTTATTTATTTTTCTTTAAATTTAATTTATGTTAGTAAATCCTATTAATGAGAATTCAATGATGTTTGTTATCCTAATAACTATGAGTCGTGGTTGTTAATTATAGTAAGTTTTTTGGGAGGATCGACCAACGCTCTTTTGTGAGATTGGTATAACTCTTTTTGGCACAACATTTCTCATGGTTAGGAGGATTGCAAATGTAATACGAGGCCTTTGAATTTTCTTTTGGCTTCTTTCTTTTTATGTTAAGGGTCTTGTGTAACACTCTAAATCCCAAAACTTATATATATATATATATATATATATATATATATATATATATATATATATATATATATATGTATATATATATTATATATATATATATATATATATATTATTTAATATATTTGAGATTAAAATAAATAATTTTAAAAAAAATATACTTTTTTATTTGAAATTCTTAAAGAGTGTCTTTATATCACTAGTTAGGATGACCCATTTTGTAATTATATATAATTTTTTCTTTCTATTTACTATCTTGTTATATTTAATATAGATATAACTTTTGGAAAAAAATAATATATTTGACATTGTAATTATTATAATTTTAAAATAAGAGTTCAAAATTCAGTTCAAATAATAAAACTTAAAATCATGACTATATTTTATTCAAGCGATAAAATATATCTATTAAATTTATTTTCTATGCCATCAAATATAATCAATATTATAGAAAATTTAATCTAGCAACCTCACATTATGAACAGTCTCAAAAATAATAGATAGTTTACATAAAAAGAAAAATAAACTGACTGTAGATTGAGATGTGAACTCACAGATGATTGTTAAGATCGAGTGAACCACCGTTAAATCAAATAAGATAAACAATTTCTTGTCCTTCATCTACTCCATTGGAGGATGAGGAAGAGTTTCTTCCACTTCAGTATCAAAAGCATTTATTCTGATCATTTGAGATTTTAAAAAAATGCTATCAACACCAATCGTCGATATTACTAGTTGTCAAATCGGTTGCATTTGTTGTTCTTCGGGTTGAACTACTGAATATTTATTTATTTTTCTTTAAATTTTATTTATGTTAGTAAATCTTATTAATGAGAATTCAATGATGTTTGTTATCCTAACAACTATGAGTCGTGGTTGTTAATTATAGTAAGTTTTTTTGAGAGGATCGACCAACGCTCTTTTGTGAGATTGATATAAGTCTTTTTGGAACAACATTTCTCATTGTTAGGAGGATTGCAAGTGTAATACGAGGCCTTTGAATTTTCTTTTGGCTTCTTTCTTCTTATGTTAAGGGTTGTGTGTAACACTCTAAATCCCAAAACTTATATATATATATGTATATATATATATATATATATATATATATATTTAATATATTTGAGATTAAAATAAATAATTTTAAAAAAATATACTTTTTTATTTGAAATTCTTAAAGAGTGTCTTTATATCACTAGTTAGGATGACCCATTTTGTAATTATATATAATTTTTTCTTTCTATTTACTATCTTGTTATATTTAATATAGATATAACTTTTGGAAAAAAATAATACATTTGACATTGTAATTATTATAATTTTAAAATAAGAGTTCAAAATTCAGTTAAAATAATAAAATTTAAAATCATGACTATATTTTATTCAACCGATAAAATATATCTATTAAATTTATTTTCTATGACATCAAATATAATCAATATTATAGAAAATTTAATCTAGCAACCTCACATTATGAACAGTCTCAAAAATAATAGATAGTTTACATAAAAACAAAAACAAACTTACTGTAGATTGAGATGTGAACTCACAGATGATTGTTAAGATCGAGTGAACCACCGTTAAAACAAATAAGATAAACAATTTCTTGTCCTTCATCTACACCATTGGAGGATGAGGAAGAGTTTCTTCCACTTCAGTATCAAAAGCATTGATTCTGATCATTTGAGATTTAAAAAAAATGCTATCAACACCAATCGTCGATATTATTAGTTGTCAAATTGGTTGCATTTGCTGTTCTTCGGGTTGAACTACTGAATATTTATTTATTTTTCTTTAAATTTTATTTATGTTAGTAAATCCTATTAATGAGAATTCAATGATGTTTGTTATCCTAACAACTATGAGTCGTGGTTGTTAATTATAGTAAGTTTTTTTGGGAGGATCGACCAACGCTCTTTTGTGAGATTGGTATTGAAGGTGAGAAAAATAAGAAGGGGGGGTTTGAATTGTTTGGAAAAATAAGCGCTTTTTCAAAATGAAAATCACACAAGTATTTTATACTGGTTCGCTTATAACACAAAGCTACTCCAGTCCACCCGGCCGAGGTGATTTCGCCTTCAACAAGGACTTAATCCACTAATCTTGAAAGATTGATTACAAACAACGTCTAAGAGAAAGATCTCTTAGTCCTCTTAAGTATACAGACTACACAGAGTCACTTGAGGAAATAAACAAACAATAAATGAAAGATTTATGTAATCTAGAGTGCTTCTAAGAAAGCAAATATTACAATAGTAAGAACAAAGTGATTCACGTTATAAGCAAAAGCTTCGTGAAGATTTAGAGAGTAAGAGAGTTTTCTTGAGCGTTGATGTTTCAGTATAATTTTTGCTTGTATATGTTGTTGTACACTGAATGTTGATTTGCAGTCCTTTATATAGATCAGTGAGGTAGTAGTTGAAACTGATGAGTAATAAAATGAATTTACGCCATAACATAAATAGCTTCTGCCAGGATAACTTTCTCTCCTTGAAATGACTACTTACCACATATAGTACCTTCTTCATTGAAATTGGAGATTAACGTCTCTTTCTGTATTAGGAAATCCATTTGCAAAACTTTACTTGACTTTAACGTTACTCTTTCATAATTAGCAATTCCATAATTAGAGTCTTCGTGTATCTGAGAATCTTGGAGTCTTGCTTCTGATGTTGATCTCTTTTGAGTTCTGATGGTTTCTTCAGATAGCGCTGAGAGTTTCTGGAGTTAGACATACCGTTGTTCAGAGTCAGAACTTCTAGAGCTTACTTCTTGTTCAGATGCTTCTGATACTTTGCTGTTTTGCTCAGAGTTAGACTTTCTTGAACGTGTTTCAACTTCAGATGCTTCTGATCATTTGATAATTTGTATCTGATCTGGTTCTGTATCTGATGATGTCATCAGATTTCTTCCTTCTTTCTTTAGAACCCTGCACACTTAGAAACTTTTCGTTAGGGTGCCATTTTTGGTTTCATCCTTTGTTATCATCAAAATCAAGGAATCTGTTGTAGAACAATTTTTGTTCTTACAATCTCCCCCTTTTTGATGATGACAAAACAAACTTAATTAGCAGATGAAACATGAATAATATTAGATCAGATAGACAGAAGCTCCCCCTGAGATAGGCTAGGGAGTTCAGAAGTTCTTACCAGAGCTTCCAAGCAATGAGGTTTCTTGATACCTTCTGCAATTTCTTAAGTCTAGAGTTAGATAAATTATTTTTTAAGAAAAAATATGTTGCAGAGTGCTTAAGGTATTTAGACATTATTTTCATCAGAGCAATTAATGACTTCTCCCCCTTTTGTCAGAATCAAAAAGACATAGCAAAAATAAGGAATTTAAGAGAAAAACATTGTATTCAGATAAAAAGGCAAAGGCAACAGGAAAACATCAGAATCAGAGAAAGCAAACAAAACAACAGGAAAGCAAAAGAAATATCCTAAGTGCCTAGGGGTTCGGAGGCGGAGGCATTCTCTGAAGCAACATAGCCAACATGTTCTGAATGTTGTCGTTGACAGTGTCTTGCTTATCCATTCTGGCACGGAGTTCATTCTGATCTTGCTTAAGTTCTTTCAGCGTCTGGAGAACCATAGGGATAACAGAAGAAGAAGACTCCCCCTGAGTCAGAGCCTGCTGTGCTTCAGCAGCAGCCAGCGCTTCAGCTTCAGCAGCAGCTTGTGCTTCAGCTTCCTTTATCCTTAGAACTTCAGCTTCTCTTGCTCTTTCTTCTTCCAGCCTTCTAGCCTCTTCTTCAGCTTCTCTTGCTAATCTCTCTTCTTCCAGCCTTCTGGCTTCAGCTTCTCTTGCAAGTCTTTCCTGAAGTCTTGCCTCAGCATCTCTGATGTAGCCATTTCTGACTTGTTCAGAGATGTTCTTCAGTCTAAAAGCCTCAGAGGTCATCCAGCCAATGACTCTGTTCCAGTGTGTCCTTACAGAGTCAGGATCATCACTGACTTCAGAGTTAGTGGTCAGAGACTTGACCTTTTGTACTGAAGCCCCTGCGACCAGCATGATGGCTTCCTCAAGGGTAGGTACAGAAAGGTTTGGTTCAGAGGTTTGAGGTGAAGAAATTGGAGGGCTGAGATTTAATGTGAGAGGTTCAGATTCTGCTTCAGGTTGAGGTTCAGATCTTTGGGGTGAAGCGTAAAGAGGGTTTAAGTCTAAAGGTTCAGATTCTGCGGAGGTGTTTGGAGGGGTGATATCAGAGGTGTGGAGGTCAGAGGGTTGAGTTTCAGAGGGTTGGTCTTCAGAAGTAATGTTGGTTGTTTGTTCTGGTGGAGGTGAAGTTGCTTCAGATTGTGTTTGTGTTGGTTGTTGTGAAGCAAGGTTTTGAGCCTGAATTTGGGCTAAGGTTGGAGACTCAGGGTCAGATTATTCTTGGTCAGAGGAGATTTGAAGGTATGGTGGTGATTCTGGTTCTGAAGATGATGAAGAGGAAGTGCTTTGGTTCATTTGTTCAGGTTCAGAAGGAGGTATGAATGTACGGGCGATATTTAAAATTGGTGAAGGTTGTGAGGTTCTGGTTGTAGAAGGTGGGATTTCAGAGGTTGTATAAATGGGTGGTGTTGGGAGAGGATTAGAGGAAGGAGTAGAGGAAACCATCAGAGGTTCAGAGGAAATAGGAGGAACAGACGTACCAGTAGAAATTTGCAGAGGAGCTGGAGATCTGCTTCCAGAGGATTCTCCAAGTCTTGCCTTCTTTGACTGTGATGCTATCTTCTTCTCAGAGAGACCTCTCTTGTACCTGACGAAGTCTTCTTCTAAATCTAGACAATCGTCGAGGCTAAAGTCAGAGATGTCAACACCTTCATCCAGCAGACGATTAAGATAGATAACAACCGCATCTCTGGGTTCATTCTTGTAGAACCTAGCAAGACCATGAGGCAGCTTCCTCTGATCTTTCAAGGAATCCCAGGATGTGTCCAGCGTGGGTCTGACTTGAATCTTCTTTATTATTCCCATACTCTTGAGATTTCTGGCGTTCAGAGGCTTCCCAGTATCTATTGCCAGATCTTGCATCAGCTTGGCCTTCTCCAGATGATCTACCAGCCCATTCTCGATGAAAACATAAGATAACAATCTTCCCAGAGGGATGTAGGATCTGAGCTTCATGTTGTTTCTGGTCTCCCTGACAGAGTCTCTTAGGTATCTGAAGAGTAGTGCAGGAAGGCAGATCTTCACACCCTTGTGAATGCAATACAGAATGCACTTCTGATCTGCATTGATGTAATCAGAAGAGTTAGATGCTGGGCGGTGGTGAATAGTTCCCAGAATGATCTTGAGCCACACTCTGAGGTTCGGATGCAGCTCTTTGTTCTTTGAAGGATTTCCTTCAGTGTTGGGTTTGAAGATGGTTGGATTGATTACTTCAGCAACGCGCCTTGATCTAGGGTTGATGTTGTAAATCCTTTTTCCCCCATCTTTCTCCATGTTCAACAAAGAAGCAATTGACTCTTCAGTAATTACTATCTTTACCCCCAAAACATAGGAGACGATGAAATGATCATCAGCATCTGCAAATCTCCAGAACTCCTTGATGAGAAGTGGGTAAACAGGGCCATAGAGCCTTTGGAAGTAGTTTCCCCAACCTTGTTGACGAAGTTCTTCAGTAAGATCAACTCCATTTCTTCTCAAGTTGTCAAAGTCCACCAGTGTTTCACATAACACATCCAGGCCCTCAAAGGGAGTTGCTAGGTTAATGTGGGGTGCACGGTCAAGAACATGGGGTTCTTTGTAAACTGGGGTGATGGAGACTCCTGTAACAGTTGGAGTTGGAATGCTTGAAGTTTGAGCAGTTGAGCTTGATTCCATTTGTTGAGAAAAGTTGAAAACTTGTTGTTGTTGAGCGTCCATGGTTGAAGAAGAAGATGAAGAGTTTGCAGAAATGCTTCAGAGAGGTTTAGGGTTTTAGAGAGGGTTTGAGAGTGAGTGAGAGTGATAAGTGTGTGAAAAGTGAGAAAAGTGTTTAAATACCCTAAGTTAAAACACATGCAAAACGACACATCATATTGCGTTAGCACAAAGCTCAAGTAAGCACGCTTGGGGGAGAAATGATTAAGGCTAATTAATGAATGTCTAATCCCAACAGTACGGACACTGCTCGAGGAGATCTCAAACGTTTCACCTTTGATCTTCTTTTGGACAGCTGTCTAGAAGTTCTAGGGTTAGACGCTAAGTGCTCCACGTGTTGATGTATCTGATCTTTAGGAATACCAAAGGATTGGTTCCTGAAGATTTCTAACTCAGATATCTTCTTAACTTGGTATAAGTATCAGAGTCAGAGGCAGAAGTACATTTGTTTACATCAGAGTCTCATTTTACATTTTCAGAGCCACACTTCATTCAGGACAATTTTGAATGTTCAGATTTTTTAAGATAAAAAGAAATCTATCTTCAGCTAGAGGCTTAGTAAAGATGTCTGCCCATTGATGATCTGTATCAATGAACTTCAATGTTACTATCCCTTTCTGAACATAGTCTCTGATAAAATGATGTTTTATTTCAATGTGTTTGGCTCTGGAATGTAGAATGGGATTCTTACTTAGACAAATAGCAGCAGTATTATCACAAAAGATAGGGATGTTACTCTCAAAAATTTGCAGATCTTCTAACTGATGCTTCATCCAGAGCATCTGAGTTGTGCACAGTGATGCTGAGATGTATTCTGCTTCTGCAGTTGATAGAGCGATTGTTGACTGTCTTTTGCTAGCCCAGGATATCAGATTGTTTCCCAGAAGCTGGCAATTTCCAGAAGTGCTTTTTCGTTCTATTCTATCTCCTGCATAATCTGCATCACAGTAACCCGAGAGTCTATACTCTGATGTTTTCTTATACATCAGGCCCAGGTTAGGAGTTCCTTTCAGATACTTAAGAATTCTCTTAACTGCTGTTAAATGAGATTCTCTAGGATCTGATTGGAATCTGGCACAGAGGCAGACACTAAAGAGAATATCAGGACGAGTAGCAGTCAGATAGAGAAGAGAGCCTATCATACCTCGATAGAGCTTCTGACAAACCTTTGAGCTTACTTCTTCTTTTTCAAGAATGCATGTTGGATGCATTGGAGTTTTTGCAGAGTTGCAGTCAGCCATGTCAAATTTCTTCAGAACATCTTTAATATATTTGCTTTGATGCACATATGTAACTTCTGAAGTTTGGTTAATTTGAATTCCCAGAAAGAACTTTAGTTCTTGCATTAAACTCATTTCAAATTCTGCCTGCATTAACTCAGAAAATTCTTGCGACTGGAGCAAAGGTTTCATTATAATCAATACCTTCTTGTTGACTATAACCTTGAGCTACCAGTCGAGCTTTGTTTCTGACGACTTCTCCTTTCTCGTTCAGCTTGTTTCTGAAAACCCATCTGGTTCCAATGACGTGAGTGCCTCTGGGTTTAGGAACGAGATCCCAGACATCATTCTTTGAGAATTGATCTAATTCTTCTTGCATGGCTGAAACCCAGTCGTTATCTTGAAGTGCTTCATCACACGACGTAGGCTCAATCAGAGAGACTAGTCCCAGAGGAGTATCTTCAGAAGTCCTGAAGGTAGATCTGGTTCTGACAGGTTCGTCCTTGTTTCCCAGAATCAAATCTTCAGATACATTGATACGACTTTTAACTTTCTTTGGGATTTCTGGGGATTTAATTTCTTCAGAGTTCTGAGTGACAGTTGCTTCTGGAGTTTTATCAGATCCTGCAAGAGTGATTTCTAAATCTGCAAAACTTTGAACTAGCTTTGACTTTTCAGGGTCAAGCTTATCATCAAATCTGACATGAATAGATTCTTCCACAATTTTGGTTTCTGTGTTGTATACTCTGTAGCCTTTAGAGCGTTCTGAGTATCCTAACATAATACCTTTCTGTGCTTTGGAATCGAACTTGTTCAGATGTTCTTTAGTGTTTAAGATAAAGCAAGAACATCCAAAAGGATGAAAATATGAAATGTTTGGTTTTCTTCCTTTACACAGTTCATAGGGAGTCTTTTCCAGAATAGGTCTTATAGAGATTCTATTCTGAATGTAACACGCTGTATTTACAGCTTCTGCCCAAAAGTGCTTTGCCACATTAGTTTCATTGATCATGGTTCTGGCCATCTCTTGGAGTGTCCTATTCTTCCTCTCTACAACTCCATTTTGTTGTGGAGTTCTAGGGCAGGAGAAATCATGGGATATTCCATTAGAGTCAAATAATTCCTCAAAATCTTTGTTTTCAAATTCCCCACCATGATCACTTCTGACTCTAATAATTTTAGAGTCAAGTTCTTTTTGCACTTTGGAACAGAAACTGGTGAATACAGAGTGAGACTCACTCTTGTGCTTTAGGAATTTCACCCATGTCCAGCGACTGTAATCATCAACAATGACTAGTCCATACTTCTTTCCATTGACTGATGCTGTTTTCACAGGACCAAATAAGTCAATGTGAAGAAGTTCCAGAGGCTTAGAGGTAGAAACAACATTTTTCTTTTTGAAAGATGTTTTTGAAAATTTTCCTTTCTGACATGCCTCACACAGAGCATCTGAAGAAAACTTCAGTTTAGGTAGGCCTCTGACTAACTCGAGTTTATTTAGCTGAGAAAGTTTCCTCATGCTAATGTGGCCTAAGCGTCTATGCCATACCCATTGCTCTTCGTGAACCGACATCAGACATTTAACATTTTATTCTTTTAAATCAGAAAGATTAATTTTATAAATGTTGTTTTTCCTCTTGGCTGTGAAAAGGATAGAGCCATCGTTCTGATTAATGGCTTTACATGTTTTTTGATTAAAGATTACATCATAACCGTTATCACTTAATTGACTTATGGATAACAAGTTATGCATTAATCCTTCTACATAAAGGACATCAGATATAGAGGGAAGAGTACCATTACCAATAGTTCCGGAGCCTCTGATCCTTCCTTTCTGATCTCCTCCGAAGCCTACAAATCCAGCGTCTTTAAGTTCCATACTTTGGAACATAGACTTTCTTCCCGTCATGTGTCGCGAGCATCCAGAGTCCAGGTACCATGACTGGTGTCTGAACTTTGCTGCATAGGATATCTGCAACATAGATAATCTTATCTTTCGGTACCCAGAATCTCTTGGGTCCTTTCAGATTAGTTTTCCCAGAGTTTCTTATAACTTTGGGTTTTCTAGCATTTTTAAATTTTTGTTCTTGTGTGTGTGTGTAATGATATGAAAAGGGATATTTAAGTTGGTCACTGGTAGAAGTTTTATCTTCCTTAGGATCATACCCAATTCCCTTTTTATTGTTCCGACTTACTCCATAAATCATGGATGCCATAATACTCCTATCTATCCCATTCTTCAGAAATTCTTGAAAGGCTTCTTCGTATTCATAAATTATTTTATTTGAAGTTTGTGGTGCTTGAGACAACGCTTCTTCTAATTCTAAGCTTTTTCTCTTTGCTCCATCTCTTTGTAATGTTAAAGATCTGATTGTATCTTCTCGTGCTAGAATTGTCATCTCAAGTTCACTACATTCTTCAAATTTTGCTTTAAGACAGCCTTTAATGTTTTTAAACTTTTGTTTTAATTTCTGATATGAGTTAAGAGTTTCTGACAAACAAGATTCTAGATCAGATCGAGAAAGTTCAGAAAATACCTCTTCAGATTCTTCGTCTGAGCTACTCCTGGATGTGGTAGCCATAAGTGCCACGTTGGCCTGTTCATCAGAGTCAGATTCTGATGATCCAGATTCACTATCATCCCAGGTAGCCATCAGTCCTTTCTTTGTCCTGAAGGTATTTTTCTTGAAGCTTTCTTTTCTAGAGTTGTCTTTCTTTAGCTTGGGGCATTCATTCCTGTAATGACCTGTTTCTTTACATTCATAACAGGTAATATCTTTGTTAGATTTACCTTTTGAAGTTGATTCTGATCGATCCCCTCTGGGTCTTGGTCTTCTGAAGTTGTTGTTCCTCTTTTTCCAGAGTTGCTTAACTCTTCTGGTTAGTAGGGACAATTCTTCTTCATCATCAGAGTCTTCTGGTTCAGAGTCGTCAGCATCTTCAGTTTCTGCCTGGAGAGCTTTGGTTCTGTCAGGTTTGCGTCTTTCAGGTCTGGACTTTAATGCTACAGACTTGTTCTTTTTCAGAGGCTCATCTTCCTCTAGTTCTATCTCATGGCTTCTAAGAGAACTGACAAGTTCTTCAAGGCTGATATTGTTCAGATCCTTTGATAGCTTCAGAGCAGTAACCATAGGTCTCCATTTCTTTGGCAGACTTCTGACTATCTTTTTGACGTGGTCTGCAGTTGTATACCCTTTGTCTAGAACCTTGAGACCTGCAATAAGAGTTTGGAATCTAGAAAACATTGCCTCTATAGCTTCGTCGTCTTCCATTTTGAAGGCTTCATATTTCTGGATAAGCGCCAGAGCCTTTGTCTCTTTGACTTGGGAGTTTCCTTCATGTGTCATCTTCAGAGAGTCAAGTATATCTTTGGCTGTTTCTCTGTTGGTGATCTTTTCATATTCGTTGTACGATATGGCATTGAGAAGTATGGTTCTGGCCTTGTGGTGATTTTTGAAGACACGTTTCTGATCTTCTAACATCTTATTTCTGGGAACTTCAGCTCCATTTTCTAAGACTGGAGGTGTGTATCCATCTGTGACAATGTCCCAGAGGTCAGCATCATAACCCAGAAAGAAACTTTCGATTCTATCTTTCCAGTAGTCAAACTTCTCTCCATCAAAAACAGGAGGCTTAGCATTGTAACTATCTCTTTCATTTGAGTGGGCCATAGTTTTTCTCGTACTGGATCTCTCTACACTGTTAAGTGTTTGATTAGAAAATCAATAACAGAGCCGGAGCTCTGATACCAATTGAAGGTGAGAAAAACAAGAAGGGGGGGTTTGAATTGTTTGGAAAAATAAGCGCTTTTTCAAAATGAAAATCACACAAGGATTTTATACTGGTTCGCTTATAACACAAAGCTACTCCAGTCCACCCGGTCGAGGTGATTTCGCCTTCAACAAGGACTTAATCCACTAATCTTGAAAGATTGATTACAAACAACGTCTAAGAGAAAGATCTCTTAGTCCTCTCAAGTATACAGACTACACAGAGTCACTTGAGGAAATAAACAAACAATAAATGAAAGATTTATGTAATCTAGAGTGCTTCTAAGAAAGCAAATATTACAATAGTAAGAACAAAGTGATTTACGTTATAAGCAAAAGCTTCGTGAAGATTTAGAGAGTAAGAGAGTTTTCTTGAGCGTTGATGTTTCAGTATAATTTTTGCTTGTATATGTTGTTGTACACTGAATGTTGATTTGCAGTCCTTTATATAGATCAGTGAGGTAGTAGTTGAAACTGATGAGTAATAAAATGAATTTACGCCATAACATAAATAGCTTCTGCCAGGATAACTTTCTCTCCTTGAAATGACTACTTACCACATATAGTACCTTCTTCATTGAAATTATAGATTAACGTCTCTTTCTGTATTAGGAAATCCATTTGCAAAACTTTACTTGACTTTAACGTTACTATTTCATAATTAGCAATTCCATAATTAGTCTTCGTGTATCTGAGAATCTTGGAGTCTTGCTTCTGATGTTGATCTCTTTTGAGTTCTGATGGTTTCTTCAGATAGCGCTGAGAGTTTCTGGAGTTAGACATACCGTTGTTCAGAGTCAGAACTTCTAGAGCTTACTTCTTGTTCAGATCCTTCTGATACTTTGCTGTTTTGCTCAGAGTTAGACTTTCTTGAACGTGTTTCAACTTCAGATGCTTCTGATCATTTGATAATTTGTATCTGATCTGGTTCTGTATCTGATGATGTCATCAGATTTCTTCCTTCTTTCTTTAGAACCCTGCACACTTAGAAACTTTTCGTTAGGGTGCCATTTTTGGTTTCATCCTTTGTTATCATCAAAATCAAGGAATCTGTTGTAGAACAATTTTTGTTCTTACAGGTATAACTCTTTTTGGAACAACATTTCTCATTGTTAGGAGGATTGCAAGTGTAATACGAGGCCTTTGAATTTTCTTTTGGCTTCTTTCTTCTTATGGTAAGGGTTGTGTGTAACACTCTTAATCCCAAAACTTATATATATATATAAATAAATAAATATTATATATATATATATATATATATATATATATATATATATATATATATATATATATATATATATATATATATATATATATATATATATATATATATACATATATGTATAGGAAAAAAATAATACATTTGACATTGTAATTATTATAATTTTAAAATAAGAGTTCAAAATTCAGTTAAAATAATAAAATTTAAAATCATGACTATATTTTATTCAAGCGATAAAATATATCTATTAAATTTATTTTCTATGCCATCAAATATAATCAATATTATAGAAATTTAATCTAGCAACCTCACATTATGAACAGTGTCAAAAATAATAGATAGTTTACATAAAACAAAAACAAACTGACTGTAGATTGAGATGTGAACTCACAGATGATTGTTAAGATCGAGTGAACCACCGTTAAAACAAATAAGATAAACAATTTCTTGTCCTTCATCTACTCCATTGGAGGATGAGGAAGAGTTCTTCCACTTCAGTATCAAAAGCATTGATTCTGATCATTTGAGATTTTAAAAAAAATGCTATCAACACCAATCGTCGATATTACTAGTTGTCAAATCGGTTGCATTTGCTGTTCTTCGGGTTGAACTACTGAATATTTATTTATTTTTCTTTAAATTTTATTTATGTTAGTAAATCCTATTAATGAGAATTCAATGATGTTTGTTATCCTAATAACTATGAGTCGTGGTTGTTAATTATAGTAAGTTTTTTTGGGAGGATCGACCAACGCTCTTTTGTGAGATTGGTATAACTCTTTTTGGCACAACATTTCTCATTGTTAGGAGGATTGCAAGTGTAATACGAGGCCTTTGAATTTTCTTTTGGCTTCTTTCTTCTTATGTTAAGGGTTGTGTGTAACACTCTAAATCCCAAAACTTATATATATATATATATATATATATATATATATATATATATATATATATATATATATATATATATATATATTAATATATATATATATATATATATATATATTAAAATGTATATATTTAATATATTTGAGATTAAAATAAATAATTTTAAAAAAAATATACTTTTTTATTTGAAATTCTTAAAGAGTGTCTTTATATCACTAGTTAGGATGACCCATTTTGTAATTATATATAATTTTTTCTTTCTATTTACTATCTTGTTATTTTTATTATAGATATAACTTTTGGAAAAAAATAATACATTTGACATTGTAATTATTATAATTTTAAAATAAGAGTTCAAAATTCAGTTAAAATAATAAAATTTAAAATCATGACTATATTTTATTCAAGCTTTAAAATATATCTATTAAATTTATTATCTATGCCATCAAATATAATCAATATTATAGAAAATTTAATCTAGCAACCTCACATTATGAACAGTCTCAAAAATAATAGATAGTTTACATAAAAACAAAAACAAACTGACTGTAGATTGAGATGTGAACTCACAGATGATTGTTAAGATCGAGTGAACCACCGTTAAAACAAATAAGATAAACAATTTCTTGTCCTTCATCTACTCCATTGGAGGATGAGGAAGAGTTTGTTCCACTTCAGTATCAAAAGCATTGATTCTGATCATTTGAGATTTAAAAAAAATGCTATCAACACCAATCGTCGATATTATTAGTTGTCAAATTGGTTGCATTTGCTGTTCTTCGGGTTGAACTACTGAATATTTATTTATTTTTCTTTAAATTCTATTTATGTTAGTAAATCCTATTAATGAGAATTCAATGATGTTTGTTATCCTAATAACTATGAGTCGTGGTTGTTAATTATAGTAAGTTTTTTTGGGAGGATCGACTAACGCTCTTTTGCGAGATTGGTATAACTCTTTTTGGCACAACATTTCTCATTGTTAGGAGGATTGCAAGTGTAATACGAGGCCTTTGAATTTTCTTTTGGCTTCTTTCTTCTGATGTTAAGGGTTGTGTGTAACACTCTAAATCCCAAACTTATATATATATATATTTATATATATATATTATATATATATATATATATATATATATATAGTATATATATATATATATATATATATATATATATATGTATATATATATATATATATATATATCTATATATATAAATATATATATATATATTTTAAAATGTATATATTTAATATATTGAGATTAAAATAAATAATTTAAAAAAATATACTTTTTTATTTGAAATTCTTAAAGAGTGTCTTTATATCACTAGTTAGGATGACCCATTTTGTAATATATATAATTTTTCTTTCTATTACTATCTTGTTATATTTAATATAGATTTAACTTTTGGAAAAAAATAATACATTTGACATTGTAATTATTATAATTTTAAATAAGAGTTGAAAATTCATTTAAAATAATAAATTTAAAATCATGACTATATTTTATTCAAGCGATAAAATATATCTATTAAATTTATTTTCTATGCCATCAAATATAATCAATATTATAGAAAATTTAATCTAGCAACCTCACATTATGAACAGTCTCAAAAATAATAGATAGTTTACATAAAAACAAAAACAAATTGACTGTAGATTGAGATGTGAACTCACAGATGATTGTTAAGATCGAGTGAACCACCGTTAAAACAAATAAGATAAAGAATTTCTTGTCCTTCATCTACTCCATTGGAGGATGAGGAAGAGTTTGTTCCACTTCAGTATCAAAAGCATTGATTCTGATCATTTGAGATTTTAAAAAAATGCTATCAACACCAATCGTCGATATTAATAGTTGTCAAATCGGTTGCATTTGCTGTTCTTCGGGTTGAACTACTGAATATTTATTTATTTTCTTTAAATTTTATTTATGTTAGTAAATCCTATTAATGAGAATTCAATGATGTTTGTTATCCTAACAACTATGAGTCGTGGTTGTTAAATATAGTATGTTTCTTTGGGAGGATCGACCAACGCTCTTTTGTGAGATTGGTATAACTCTTTTTGGAACAACATTTCTCATTGTTAGGAGGATTGCAAGTGTAATACGAGGCCTTTGAATTTTCTTTTGGCTTCTTTCTTCTTAATATATTTGAGATTAAAATAATTAATTTTAAAGAAATATACTTTTTTTTTTGAAATTCTTAAAGAGTGTCTTTATAGCACTAGTTAGGATGACCCAGTTTGTAATTATATGTAATTTTTTCTTTCTATTTACAATCTTGTTATATTTAATATAGATATAAATTTTGGAAAAAAATAATACATTTGACATTGTAATTATTATAATTTTAAAATAAGAGTTCAAATTCAGTTAAAAATAATAAAATTTAAAATCATGACTATATTTTATTCAAGCGATAAAATATATCTATTAATTTTTTCTATGCCATCAAATATAATCAATATTATAGAATAATTAATCTAGCAACCTCACATTATAAACCGTCAAAAAAATAATAGATAGTTTGCATAAAAACAAAAATAAACTAACGGTAGATTGAGATGTGAACTCATAGATATTTGTTAGGATCGAGTGAACCACCGTTAAAACAAATAAGATACAAAACTTCTTGTCCTTAATCTACTCCATTGGAGGATGAGGAAGAGTTTCTTCCACGTCAGTATCAAAAGAATTGATTCTGATCATTTGAGATTTTAAAAAAATGGTATCAACATCAATCGTCGATATTACTAGTTGTCAAATCGGTGGCATTTGCTGTTCTTCGGGTTGAACTACTGAATATTTATTTATTTTTCTTTAAATTTTATTTATGTTAGTAAATCCTTTTAATGAGAATTCAATGATGTTTGTTATCCTAACAACTATGAGTCGTGGTTGTTAAATATATTAAGTTTTTTTGGGAGGATCGACCAACGCTCTTTTGTGAGATTGGTATAACTCTTTTTGGAACAACATTTCTCATTGTTAGGAGGATTGCAAGTGTAATACGAGGCCTTTGAATTTCTTTTGGCTTCTTCTTTTATGTTAAGGTTGTGTGTAACACTCTAAATCCAAAAACTATATATATATATATATATATATATATAGATATAAATATATATATATATATATATATATATATATATATATATATATATATATATATATATGTATATATATCTATATCTGGATATATATATATATATATATATATATATATATATGTATATATATATATATATATATATATATATATATATATATATATATATATATATATATTAAAATGTATATATTTAATATATTTGAGATTAAAATAATTAATTTTAAAAAAATACTTTTTTTTTGAAATTCTTAAAGAGTGTCTTTATAGCACTAGTTAGGATGACCCAGTTGTAATTATATATAATTTTTTCTTTCTATTTACAATCTTGTTATATTTAACATAGATATAAGTTTTGGAAAAAAATAATACATTTGACATTGTAATTATTATAATTTTAAAATAAGAGTTCAAAATTCAGTTAAAATAATAAAATTTAAAATCATGACTATATTTTATTCAAGCGAAAAATATATCTATAAATTATTTTCTATGCCATCAAATATAATCAATATTATAGAAAAATTAATATAGCAACCTCACATTATAAACCGTCAAAAAAATAATAGATAGTTTGCATAAAAACAAAAATAAAGTAACGGTAGATTGAGATGTTAACTCACAGATATTGTTAAGATCGAGTGAACCACCGTTTAAAAAAATAAGATACAAAATTCTTGTCCTTAATCTACTCCATTGGAGGATGAAGAAGAGTTTCTTCCACGTCAGTATCAAAAGAATTGATTCTGATCATTTGAGATTTTAAAAAAAATGGTATCAACACCAATCGTCGATATTACTAGTTGTCAAATCGGTGGCATTTGCTGTTCTTCGGGTTGAACTACTTATATTTATTTATTTTTCTTTAAATTTTATTTATGTTAGTAAATCCTTTTAATGAGAATTCAATGATGTTTGTTATCCTAACAACTATGAGTCGTGGTTGTTAAATACAGTAGTAAGTTTTTTTGGGAGGATCGACCAACGCTCTTTTGTGAGATTGGTATAAACTCATTTTGGAATAACATTTCTCATTGTTAGGAGGATTGCAAGTGTAATACGAGGCCTTTGAATTTTCTTTTGGCTTCTTTCTTCTTATGTTAAGGGTTGTGTGTAACACTCTAAATCCCAAAACTTATATATATATTTAAAATGTATATATTTAATATTTTGAGATTAAAATAATTAATTTTAAAAAAATATACTTTTTTTTAAATTCTTAAAGAGTGTCTTTATAGCACTAGTTAGGATGACCCAGTTTGTAATTATATAATTTTTTCTTTCTATTTACAATCTTGTTATATTTAACATAGATATAAGTTTTGGAAAAAAATAATACATTTGACATTGTAATTATTATAATTTTAAAATAAGAGTTCAAAATTCAGTTAAAATAATAAAATTTAAAATCATGACTATATTTTATTCAAGCGATAAAATATATCTATAAATTTATTTTCTATGCCATCAAATATAATCAATAATATAGAAAAATTAATCTAGCAACCTCACATTATAAACCGTCAAAAAAATAATAGATAGTTTGCATAAAAACAAAATAAACTAATGGTAGATTGAGATGTGAACTCACAGATATTTGTTAAGATCGAGTGAACCACCGTTAAAACAAATAAGATACAAAATTTCTTGTCCCTAATCTACTCCATTGGAGGATGAGGAAGAGTTTCTTCCACTTCAGTATCAAAAGAATTGATTCTGATCATTTGAGATTTAAAAAAAATGGTACCAACACCAATCGTCGATATTACTAGTTGTCAAATCGGTGGCATTTGCTGTTCTTCGGGTTGAACTACTGAATATTTATTTATTTTTCTTAAAATTTTATTTATGTTAGTAAATCCTATTAATGAGAATTCAATGATGTTTGTTATCCTAACAACTATGGGTCGTGGTTGTTAAATATAGTAAGTTTTTTTGGGAGGATCGACCAACGCTATTTTGTGAGATTGGTATAACTCTTTTTGGAACAACATTTCTCATTGTTAGGAGGATTGCAAGTGTAATACGAGGCCTTTGAATTTTCTTTTGGCTTCTTTCTTCTTATGTTAAGGATTGTGTGTAACACTCTAAATCCCAAAACTTATATATATATATATATATATATTATATATATAATATATATATATATATATATCTAATATATATATATATATATATATATATTAGTATATATATATATATATATATATATTTAAATGTATATATTTAATATATTGAGATTAAAATAATGAATTATTTTTTAAAAAATATACTTTTTTTTTGAAATTCTTAAAGAGTGTCTTTATAGCACTAGTTAGGATGACCCAGTTTGTAATTATATATAATTTTTACTTTCTATTTACAATCTTGTTATATTTAATATAGATATAACTTTTGGAAAAAAAAAATACATTTGACATTGTAATTATTATAATTTTAAAATAAGAGTTCAAAATTCAGTTAAAATAATAAAATTTAAAATCATGACTATATTTTATTCAAGCGATAAAATATATCTATTAAATTTATTTTCTATGCCATCAAATATAATCAATACTATATAAAAATTAATCTAGCAACCTCACATTATAAACCGTCTAAAAAATAATAGATAGTTTGCATAAAAACAAAAATAAACTAATGGTAGATTGATATGTGAACTCACAAATGATTGTTAAGATCGAGTGAACCACCGTTAAAACAATAAGATAAAAAAATTCTTGTCCTTCATCTACTCCATTGGAGGATGAGGAAGACTTTTTTCCACTTCAATATCAAAAGCATTGATTCTGATCATTTGAGATTTAAAAAAAATGGTATCAACACCAATCGTCGATATTACTAGTTGTCAAATCGGTGGCATTTGCTGTTCTTCGGGGTGAACTACTGAATATTTATTTATTTTTCTTTAAATTTTATTTATGTTAGTAAATCCTATTAATGAGAATTCGATGATGTTTGTTATCCTAACAACTATGAGTCATGGTTGTTAAATATATTAAGTTTTTTTGGGAGGATCGACCAACGCTCTTTTGTGAGATTGGTATAACTCTTTTTGGAACAACATTTCTCATTGTTAGGAGGATTGCAAGTGTAATACGAGGCCTTTGAATTTTCTTTTGGCTTCTTTCTTTTTATGTTAAGGGTTGTGTGTAACACTCTAAATCCCAAAACTTATATATATATATATATATATATATATATATATATATATATATATATATATATATATATATATATATATATATATATATATATATATATATATATATATATATATATATATATATATATATATTTAAAATGTATATATTTAATATATTTGAGATTAAAATAATTAATTTTAAAAAAATATACTTTTTTTTTTGAAATTCTTAAAGAGTGTCTTTATAGCACTAGTTAGGATGACCCAGTTTGTAATTATATATAATTTTTTCTTTCTATTTACAATCTTGTTATATTTAACATAGATATAAGTTTTGGAAAAAAATAATACATTTGACATTGTAATTATTATAATTTTAAAATAAGAGTTCAAAATTCAGTTAAAATAATAAAATTTAAAATCATGACTATATTTTATTCAAGCGATAAAATATATCTATTAAATTTATTTTCTATGCCATCAAATATAATCAATATTATAGAAAAATTAATCTAGCAACCTCACATTATAAACCGTCAAAAAAATAATAGATAGTTTGCATAAAAACAAAAATAAAGTAACGGTAGATTGAGATGTTAACTCACAGATATTTGTTAAGATCGAGTGAACCACCGTTAAAACAAATAAGATACAAAATTTCTTGTCCTTAATCTACTCCATTGGAGGATGAAGAAGAGTTTCTTCCACGTCAGTATCAAAAGAATTGATTCTGATCATTTGAGATTTTAAAAAAATGGTATCAACACCAATCGTCGATATTACTAGTTGTCAAATCGGTGGCATTTGCTGTTCTTCGGGTTGAACTACTTAATATTTATTTATTTTTCTTTAAATTTTATTTATGTTAGTAAATCCTTTTAATGAGAATTCAATGATGTTTGTTATCCTAACAACTATGAGTCGTGGTTGTTAAATATAGTAAGTTTTTTTGGGAGGATCGACCAACGCTCTTTTGTGAGATTGGTATAACTCATTTTGGAATAACATTTCTCATTGTTAGGAGGATTGCAAGTGTAATACGAGGCCTTTGAATTTTCTTTTGGCTTCTTTCTTCTTATGTTAAGGGTTGTGTGTAACACTCTAAATCCCAAAACTTATATATATATTTAAAATGTATATATTTAATATTTTGAGATTAAAATAATTAATTTTAAAAAAATATACTTTATTTTTAAATTCTTAAAGAGTGTCTTTATAGCACTAGTTAGGATGACCCAGTTTGTAATTATATATAATTTTTTCTTTCTATTTACAATCTTGTTATATTTAACATAGATATAAGTTTTGGAAAAAAATAATACATTTGACATTGTAATTATTATAATTTTAAAATAAGAGTTCAAAATTCAGTTAAAATAATAAAATTTAAAATCATGACTATATTTTATTCAAGCGATAAAATATATCTATTAAATTTATTTTCTATGCCATAAAATATAATCAATAATATAGAAAAATTAATCTAGCAACCTCACATTATAAACCGTCAAAAAAATAATAGATAGTTTGCATAAAAACAAAAATAAACTAATGGTAGATTGAGATGTGTACTCACAGATATTTGTTAAGATCGAGTGAACCACCGTTAAAACAAATAAGATACAAAATTTCTTGTCCCTAATCTACTCCATTGGAGGATGAGGAAGAGTTTCTTCCACTTCAGTATCAAAAGAATTGATTCTGATCATTTGAGATTTAAAAAAAATGGTACCAACACCAATCGTCGATATTACTAGTTGTCAAATCGGTGGCATTTGCTGTTCTTCGTGTTGAACTACTGAATATTTATTTATTTTTATTTAAATTTTATTTATGTTAGTAAATCCTATTAATGAGAATTCAATGATGTTTGTTATCCTAACAACTATGGGTCGTGGTTGTTAAATATAGTAAGTTTTTTTGGGAGGATCGACCAACGCTATTTTGTGAGATTGGTATAACTCTTTTTGGAACAACATTTCTCATTGTTAGGAGGATTGCAAGTGTAATACGAGGCCTTTGAATTTTCTTTTGGCTTCTTTCTTCTTATGTTAAGGATTGTGTGTAACACTCTAAATCCCAAAACTTATATATATATATATATTATATATATATATATATATAGATATATATATATTATATATATATAATATATATATATATATATATATTTATATATATATATATATATATATATATATATATATATATATATATATATTTAAAATGTATATATTTAATATATTTGAGATTAATAATTTAATTTTAAAAAAATATACTTTTTTTTTGAAATTCTTAAAGAGTGTCTTT
Organism: Lathyrus oleraceus; assembly: GCF_024323335.1. Taxonomy (NCBI): domain Eukaryota; kingdom Viridiplantae; phylum Streptophyta; class Magnoliopsida; order Fabales; family Fabaceae; genus Lathyrus; species Lathyrus oleraceus. Next base: position 109,175 of record NW_026112486.1, read on the forward strand.
ATAGCACTAGTTAGGATGACCCAGTTTGTAATTATATATAATTTTTCTTTCTATTTACAATCTTGTTATATTTAACATAGATATAAGTTTTGGAAAAAAATAATACATTTGACATTGTAATTATTATAATTTAAAATAAGAGTTCAAAATTCAGTTAAAATAATAAAATTTAAAATCATGACTATTATTTATTCAAGCGATAAAATATATCTATTAAATTTATTTTCTATGCCATCAAATATAATCAATATTATAGAAAAATTAATCTAGCAACCTCACATTATAAACCGTCAAAAAAATAATAGATAGTTTGCATAAAAACAAAAATAAAGTAACGGTAGATTGAGAGATGTTAACTCACAGATATTGTTAAGATTGAGTGAACCACGTTAAAACAAAATAAGATACAAAATTTCTTGTCCTTAATCTACTCCATTGGAGGATGAAGAAGAGTTTCTCCACGTCAGTATCAAAAGAATTGATTCTGATCATTTGAGATTTTAAAAAAATGGTATCAACACCAATCGTCGATATTACTAGTTGTCAAATCGGTGGCATTTGCTGTTCTTCGGGGGTTGAACTACTTAATATTTATTTATTTTTCTTTAAATTTTTTATGTTAGTAAATCCTTTAATGAGAATTCAATGATGTTTGTTATCCTAACAACTATGAGTCGTGGTTGTTAAATATAGTAAGTTTTTTTGGGAGGATCGACCAACGCTCTTTTGTGAGATTGGTATAACTCATTTTGGAATAACATTTCTCATTGTTAGGAGGATTGCAAGTGTAATACGAGGCCTTTGAATTTTCTTTTGGCTTCTTTCTTCTTATGTTAAGGGTTGTGTGTAACACTCTAAATCCCAAAACTTATATATATATTTAAAATGTATATATTTAATATTTTGAGATTAAAATAATTAATTTTAAAAAAATATACTTTATTTTTAAATTCTTAAAGAGTGTTTTTATAGCACTAGTTAGGATGACCCAGTTTGTAATTATATATAATTTTTTCTTTCTATTTACAATCTTGTTATATTTAACATAGATATAAGTTTTGGAAAAAAATAATACATTTGACATTGTAATTATTATAATTTTAAAATAAGAGTTCAAAATTCAGTTAAAATAATAAAATTTAAAATCATGACTATATTTTATTCAAGCGATAAAATATATCTATTAAATTTATTTTCTATGCCATAAAATATAATCAATAATATAGAAAAATTAATCTAGCAACCTCACATTATAAACCGTCAAAAAAATAATAGATAGTTTGCATAAAAACAAAAATAAACTAATGGTAGATTGAGATGTGAACTCACAGATATTTGTTAAGATCGAGTGAACCACCGTTAAAACAAATAAGATACAAAATTTCTTGTCCCTAATCTACTCCATTGGAGGATGAGGAAGAGTTTCTTCCACTTCAGTATCAAAAGAATTGATTCTGATCATTTGAGATTTAAAAAAAATGGTACCAACACCAATCGTCGATATTACTAGTTGTCAAATCGGTGGCATTTGCTGTTCTTCGGGTTGAACTACTGAATATTTATTTATTTTTCTTTAAATTTTATTTATGTTAGTAAATCCTATAATGAGAATTCAATGATGTTTGTTATCCTAACAACTATGGGCGTGGTTGTTAAATATAGTAAGTTTTTTTGGGAGGATCGACCAACGCTTTATTTTGTGAGATTGGTATAACTCTTTTTGGAAAAACATTTCTCATTGTTAGGAGGATTGCAAGTGTAATACGAGGCCTTTGAATTTTCTTTGGCTTCTTTCTTCTTATGTAAGGATTGTGTGTAACACTCTAAATCCCAAAAAACTATATAGATATATATATATAATAATATATCTATATAATATATATATTATATATAGATATATATAATATCTATATATATATATATATATATATATATTATATAATATATATATATATATATATTATATATAGATTTTTAAAATGTATATATTTAATATATTTGAGATTAAAATAATTAATTTTAAAAAAATATACTTTTTTTTTGAAATTCTTAAAGAGTGTCTTTATAGCACTAGTTAGGATGACCCAGTTGTTAATATAATATTTTTTCTTTATTTACAATCTTGTATATTTACACATAGATATAAGTTTTGGAAAAAAATAATACATTTGACATTGTAATTATTATAATTTTAAAATAAGAGTTCAAAATTCAGTTAAAATAATAAAATTTAAAATCATGACTATATTTTATTCAAGCGATAAAATATATCTATAAATTTATTTTCTATGCCATAAAATATAATCATATTATAGAAAAATTATCTAGCAACCTCACATTATAAACCGTAAAAAAAATAATAGATAGTTTGCATAAAAACAAAAATAAAGTAACGGTAGATTGAGATGTTAAACTCACAGATATTTGTTAAGATTGAGTGAACCACCGTTAAAAACAAATAAGATACAAAATTTCTTGTCCTTAATCTACTCCATTGGAGGATGAAGAAGAGTTTCTTCCACGTCAGTATCAAAAGAATAGATTCTGATCATTTGAGATTTAAAAAAATGGTATCAACACCAATCGTCGATATTACTAGTTGTCAAATCGGTGGCATTTGCTGTTCTTCGGGTTGAACTACTTAATATTATTTATTTTTCTTTAAATTTTATTTATGTTAGTAAATCCTTTAATGAGAATTCAATGATGTTTGTTATCCTAACAACTATGAGTCGTGGTTGTTAAATATAGTAAGTTTTTTTGGGAGGATCGACCAACGCTCTTTTGTGAGATTGGTATAACTCATTTGGAATAACATTTCTCATTGTTAGGAGGATTGCAAGTGTAATACGAGGCCTTTGAATTTTCTTTTGGCTTCTTTCTTCTTATGTTAAGGGTGGTGTTGTAACACTCTAAATCCCAAAATTATAATATATTTAAAATGTATATATTTAATATTTTGAGATTAAAATAATTAATTTTAAAAAAATATTACTTTTTTTTTAAATCTTAAAGAGTGTCTTTATAGCACTAGTTAGGATGACCCAGTTTGTAATTATATATAATTTTTTCTTTCTATTTACAATCTTGTTATATTTAACATAGATATAAGTTTTGGAAAAAAATAATACATTTGACATTGTAATTATTATAATTTTAAAATAAGAGTTCAAAATTCAGTTAAAATAATAAAATTTAAAATCATGACTATATTTTATTCAAGCGATAAAATATATCTATTAAATTTATTTTCTATGCCATAAAATATAATCAATAATATAGAAAAATTAATCTAGCAACCTCACATTATAAACCGTCAAAAAAATAATAGATAGTTTGCATAAAAACAAAAATAAACTAATGGTAGATTGAGATGTGAACTCACAGATATTTGTTAAGATCGAGTGAACCACCGTTAAAACAAATAAGATACAAAATTTCTTGTCCCTAATCTACTCCATTGGAGGATGAGGAAGAGTTTCTTCCACTTCAGTATCAAAAGAATTGATTCTGATCATTTGAGATTTAAAAAAAAATGGTACCACACCAATCGTCGATATTACTAGTTGTCAAATCGGTGGCATTTGCTGTTCTTCGGGTTGAACTACTGAATATTTATTTATTTTCTTTAATTTATTTATGTTAGTAAATCCTATTAATGAGAATTCAATGATGTTTGTTATCCTAACAACTATGGGTCGTGGTTGTTAAATATAGTAAGTTTTTTTGGGAGGATCGACCAACGCTATTTTGTGAGATTGTATAACTCTTTTTGGAACAACATTTCTCATTGTTAGGAGGATTGCAAGTGTAATACGAGGCCTTTGAATTTTCTTTTGGCTTCTTTCTTCTTATGTTAAGGATTGTGTGTACACTCTAAATCCCAAACTTATATATAATATATATATATATATATATATATTATATATTATATATATATATATATATATATATATATATATATATATATATATATATATTATAATATATATATATATATAGATATTATATAATATATATATATATATATATATATTATATATATATATATAGATATATATATATTTAAATGTATAATTTAATATATTTGAGATTAAAATAATTAATTTTAAAAAAATATACTTTTTTTTTGAAATTCTTAAAGTGTCTTTATAGCACTAGTTAGGATGACCCAGTTTGTAATTATATATAATTTTTACTTCTATTTACAATCTTGTTATATTTATATAGATATACTTTTGGAAAAAAAAAATACTTTGACATTGTAATTATTATAATTTAAAATAAGAGTTCAAAATTCAGTTAAAATAATAAAATTTAAAATCATGACTATATTTTATTCAAGCGATAAAATATATCTATTAAATTTATTTTCTATGCCATCAAATATAATCAATACTATATAAAAATTAATCTAGCAACCTCACATTATAAACCGTCTAAAAAATAATAGATAGTTTGCATAAAAACAAAAATAAACTAATGGTAGATTGATATGTGAACTCACAAATGATTGTTAAGATCGAGTGAACCACCGTTAAAACAAATAAGATAAAAAAATTCTTGTCCTTCATCTACTCCATTGGAGGATGAGGAAGACTTTTTTCCACTTCAATATCAAAAGCATTGATTCTGATCATTTGAGATTTAAAAAAAATGGTATCAACACCAATCGTCGATATTACTAGTTGTCAAATCGGTGGCATTTGCTGTTCTTCGGGTTGAACTACTGAATATTTATTTATTTTTCTTTAAATTTTATTTATGTTAGTAAATCCTATTAATGAGAATTCGATGATGTTTGTTATCCTAACAACTATGAGTCGTGGTTGTTAAATATATTATGTTTTTTTGTGAGGATCGACCAACGCTCTTTTGTGAGATTGGTATAACTCTTTTTGGAACAACATTTCTCATTGTTAGGAGGATTGCAAGTGTAATACGAGGCCTTTGAATTTTCTTTGGCTTCTTTCTTTTTATGTTAAGGTTGTGTGTAACACTCTAAATCCCAAACTTATATATATATATATATATATATATATATATATATATATATATATATATATTATATATATATATATATATATAGATATTATATTTAAAATGTATATATTTATATATTTGAGATTAAAATAATTAATTTAAAAAAATATACTTTTTTTTTTTGAAATTCTTAAAGAGTGTCTTTATAGCACTAGTTAGGATGACCCAGTTTGTAATTATATATAATTTTTTCTTTCTATTTACAATCTTGTTATATTTAACATAGATATAAGTTTTGGAAAAAATAATACATTTGACATTGTAATTATTATAATTTTAAAATAAGAGTTCAAAATTCAGTTAAAATAATAAAATTTAAAATCATGACTATATTTTATTCAAGCGAAAAAATATATCTATAAATTTATTTTCTATGCCATCAAATATAATCAATATTATAGAAAAATTAATCTACAACCTCACATTATAAACCGTCAAAAAAAATAGATAGTTTGCATAAAAACAAAAATAAGTAACGGTAGATTGAGATGTTAACTCACAGATATTTGTTAAGATCGAGTGAACCACCGTAAAACAAATAAGATACAAAATTTCTTGTCCTTAATCTACTCCATTGGAGGATGAAGAAGAGTTTCTTCCACGTCAGTATCAAAAGAATTGATTCTGATCATTTGATTTTAAAAAAATGGTATCAACACCAATCGTCGATATTACTAGTTTCAAATCGGTGGCATTTGCTGTTCTTCGGGTTGAACTACTTAATATTTATTTATTTTTCTTTAAATTTTATTTATGTTAGTAAATCCTTTTAATGAGAATTCAATGATGTTTGTTATCCTAACAACTATGAGTCGTGGTTGTTAAATATAGTAAGTTTTTTTGGGAGGATCGACCAACGCTCTTTTGTGAGATTGGTATAACTCATTTTGGAATAACATTTCTCATTGTTAGGAGGATTGCAAGTGTAATACGAGGCCTTTGAATTTTCTTTTGGCTTCTTTCTTCTTATGTAAGGGTTGTGTGTAACACTCTAAATCCCAAACTTATATATATATTTAAAATGTATATATTTAATATTTTGAGATTAAATAATTAATTTTAAAAAATATACTTTATTTTTAAATTCTTAAAGAGTGTCTTTATAGCACTAGTTAGGATGACCCAGTTTGTAATTATATATTTTTTCTTTCTATTTACAATCTTGTTATATTTAACTAGATATAAGTTTTGGAAAAAAATAATACATTTGACATTGTAATTATTATAATTTTTAAATAAGAGTTCAAAATTCAGTTAAAATAATAAAATTTAAATCATGACTATATTTTATTCAAGCGATAAAATATATCTATTTAATTTTTTTCTATGCCATAAAATATATACATAATATAGAAAAATTAATCTAGCAACCTCACATTATAAACCGTCAAAAAATAATAGATAGTTTGCATAAAAACAAAATAAACTAATGGTAGATTGAGATGTGAACTCACAGATATTTGTTAAGATCGAGTGAACCACCGTTAAAACAAATAAGATACAAAATTTCTTGTCCCTAATCTACTCCATTGGAGGATGAGGAAGAGTTTCTTCCACTTCAGTATCAAAAGAATTGATTCTGATCATTTGAGATTTAAAAAAAATGGTACCAACACCAATCGTCGATATTACTAGTTGTCAAATCGGTGGCATTTGCTGTTCTTCGTGTTGAACTACTGAATATTTATTTATTTTTATTTAAATTTTATTTATGTTAGTAAATCCTATTAATGAGAATTCAATGATGTTTGTTATCCTAACAACTATGGGTCGTGGTTGTTAAATATAGTAAGTTTTTTTGGAGGATCGACCAACGCTATTTTGTGAGATTGTATAACTCTTTTTGGAACAACATTTCTCATTGTTAGGAGGATTGCAAGTGTAATACGAGGCCTTTGAATTTTCTTTTGGCTTCTTTCTTCTTATGTTAAGGATTGTGTGTAACACTCTAAATCCCAAACTATATATATAATATATATATATATATATATATAATATATATATATATATATTATATATATAATATATATATATTATATATATAGATATATATATATATATATATATATATATTTAAATGTATATATTTAATATATTTGAGATTAAAATAATTAATTTTAAAAAATATACTTTTTTTTTGAATTCTTAAGACTGTCTTTATAGCACTAGTTAGGATGACCCAGTTTGTAATTAATATAATTTTTACTTTCTATTTACAATCTTGTATATTTAATATAGATATAACTTTTGGAAAAAAATAATACATTTGACATTGTAATTATTATATTTTAAAATAGAGTTCAAAATTCAGTTAAAATATAAAATTTAAAATCATGACTATATTTATTCAAGCGATAAAATCTATTAAATTTATTTTCTATGCCATCAAATATAATCAATACTATATAAAAATTAATCTAGCAACCTCACATTATAAACCGTCTAAAAAATAATAGATAGTTTGCATAAAAACAAAAATAAACTAATGGTAGATTGATATGTGAACTCACAAATGATTGTTAAGATCGAGTGAACCACCGTTAAAACAAATAAGATAAAAAAATTCTTGTCCTTCATCTACTCCATTGGAGGATGAGGAAGACTTTTTTCCACTTCAAAATCAAAAGCATTGATTCTGATCATTTGAGATTTAAAAAAAATGGTATCAACACCAATCGTCGATATTACTGGTTGTCAAATCGGTGGCATTTGCTGTTCTTCGGGTTGAACTACTGAATATTTATTTATTTTTCTTTAAATTTTATTTATGTTAGTAAATCCTATTAATGAGAATTCGATGATGTTTGTTATCCTAACAACTATGAGTCGTGGTTGTTAAATATATTAAGTTTTTTTGGGAGGATCGACCAACGCTCTTTTGTGAGATTGGTATAACTCTTTTTGGAAAAACATTTCTCATTGTTAGGAGGATTGCAAGTGTAATACGAGGCCTTTGAATTTTCTTTTGGCTTCTTTCTTTTATGTTAAGGTTGTGTGTAACACTCTAAATCCCAAAACTTATATATATATATAATATATATATATATATATATATATATATATATATATATATTATATAATATATATATATATATATATAGATATATATATATTATATATATATATATATATAATCTATATATATATATATTTAAAATGTATATATTTAATATATTTGAGATTAAAATAATTAATTTTTAAAAATAACTTTTTTTTTTTGAAATTCTTAAAGAGTGTCTTTATAGCACTAGTTAGGATGACCCAGTTTGTAATTATATATATTTTTTCTTTCTATTTACAATCTTGTTATATTTAACATAGATATAAGTTTTGGAAAAAATAATACATTTGACATTGTAATTATTATAATTTTAAAATAAGAGTTCAAAATTCAGTTAAAATAATAAAATTAAAATCATGACTATATTTTATTCAAGCGATAAAATATATCTATTAAATTTATTTTCTATGCCATCAAATATAATCAATATTATAGAAAAATTAATCTAGCAACCTCACATTATAAACCGTCAAAAAAATAATAGATAGTTTGCAAAAAACAAAATAAAGTAACGGTAGATTGAGATGTTAACTCACAGATATTGTTAAGATCGAGTGAACCACCGTTAAAACAAATAAGATACAAATTTCTTGTCCTTATCTACTCCATTGGAGGAAGAAGAGTTTTTCTCCACGTCAGTATCAAAAGAATTGATTCTGATCATTTGAGATTTTAAAAAAATGGTATCAACACCAATCGTCGATATACTAGTTGTCAAATCGGTGGCATTTGCTGTTCTTCGGGGTTGAACTACTTAATATTTATTATTTTTCTTTAAATTTTATTTATGTTAGTAAATCCTTTTAATGAGAATTCAATGATGTTTGTTATCCTAACAACTATGAGTCGTGGTTGTTAAATATAGTAAGTGTTTTTTGGGAGGATCGACCAACGCTCTTTTGTGAGATTGGTATAACTCATTTTGGAATAACATTTCTCATTGTTAGGAGGATTGCAAGTGTAATACGAGGCCTTTGAATTTTCTTTTGGCTTCTTTCTTCTTTTATGTAAGGTTTGTGTGTAACACTCTAAATCCCAAACTTATATATATATTTAAATGTATATATTTAATATTTTGAGATTAAAAATTAATTTTAAAAAACTATACTTTATTTTTAAATTCTTAAAGAGTGTCTTTATAGCACTAGTTAGGATGACCCAGTTTGTAATTATATATAATTTTTCTTTCTATTTACATCTTGTTATATTTAACATAGATATAAGTTTTGGAAAAAAATAATACATTTGACATTGTAATTATTATAATTTTAAAATAAGAGTTCAAAATTCAGTTAAAATAATAAAATTTAAAATCATGACTATATTTTATTCAAGCGATAAAATATATCTATTAAATTTATTTTCTATGCCATAAAATATATACAATAATATAGAAAAATTAATCTAGCAACCTCACATTATAAACCGTCAAAAAAATAATAGATAGTTTGCATAAAAACAAAATAAACTAATGGTAGATTGAGATGTGAACTCACAGATATTTGTTAAGATCGAGTGAACCACCGTTAAAACAAATAAGATACAAAATTTCTTGTCCCTAATCTACTCCATTGGAGGATGAGGAAGAGTTTCTTCCACTTCAGTATCAAAAGAATTGATTCTGATCATTTGAGATTTAAAAAAAATGGTACCAACACCAATCGTCGATATTACTAGTTGTCAAATCGGTGGCATTTGCTGTTCTTCGTGTTGAACTACTGAATATTTATTTATTTTTATTTAAATTTTATTTATGTTAGTAAATCCTATTAATGAGAATTCAATGATGTTTGTTATCCTAACAACTATGGGTCGTGGTTGTTAAATATAGTAAGTTTTTTTTTGGGATCGACCAACGCTATTTTGTGAGATTGGTATAACTCTTTTTGGAACAACATTTCTCATTGTTAGGAGGATTGCAAGTGTAATACGAGGCCTTTGAATTTTCTTTTGGCTTCTTTCTTCTTATGTTAAGGATTGTGTGTAACACTCTAAATCCCAAAACTTATATATTATATATATATATATAATAATATATATATATATATATATATATATATTTAAAATATATATATTTATATATTTGAGATTAAAATAATTAATTTTAAAAAAATATACTTTTTTTTTGAAATTTGTAAAGAGTGTCTTTATAGCACTAGTTAGGATGACCCAGTTTGTAATTATATATAATTTTTACTTTCTATTTACAATCTTGTTATATTTAATATAGATATAACTTTTGGAAAAAAATAATACATTTGACATTGTAATTATTATAATTTTAAAATAAGAGTTCAAAATTCAGTTAAAATAATAAAATTTAAAATCATGACTATATTTTATTCAAGCGATAAAATATATCTATTAAATTTATTTTCTATGCCATCAAATATAATCAATACTATATAAAAATTAATCTAGCAACCACACATTATAAACCGTCTAAAAAATAATAGATAGTTTGCATAAAAACAAAAATAAACTAACGGTAGATTGATATGTGAACTCACAAATGATTGTTAAGATCGAGTGAACCACCGTTAAAACAAATAAGATAAAAAAATTCTTGTCCTTCATCTACTCCATTGGAGGATGAGGAAGACTTTCTTCCACTTCAATATCAAAAGCATTGATTCTGATCATTTGAGATTTAAACAAAATGGTATCAACACCAATCGTCGATATTACTAGTTGTCAAATCGGTGGCATTTGCTGTTCTTCGGGTTGAACTACTGAATATTTATTTATTTTTCTTTAAATTTTATTTATGTTAGTAAATCCTATTAATGAGAATTCGATGATGTTTGTTATCCTAACAACTATGAGTCGTGGTTGTTAAATATATTAAGTTTTTTTGGGAGGATCGACCAACGCTCTTTTGTGAGATTGGTATAACTCTTTTTGGAACAACATTTCTCATTGTTAGGAGGATTGCAAGTGTAATACGAGGCCTTTGAATTTTCTTTTGGCTTCTTTCTTCTTATGTTAAGGTTGTGTGTAAGACTCTAAATCCCAAAACTTATATATATATATATTATATCTATATATATATATATAATATATATATTATATATATATAATATTATATATATATATATATATATATATATATATATATATATATATATATATATATATATATATATATATATATATATATATATATATATATATTTAAAATGTATATATTTAATATTTTGAGATTAAAAATTAATTTTAAAAAATATACTTTTTTTTTAAATTCTTAAAGAGTGTCTTTATAGCACTAGTTAGGATGACCCAGTTTGTAATTATATATAATTTTTCTTTCTATTTACAATCTTGTTATATTAACATAGATATAAGTTTTGGGAAAAATAATACATTTGACATAGTAATTATTATAATTTTAAAATAAGAGTTCAAAATTCAGTTAAAATAATAAAATTTAAAATCATGACTATATTTTATTCAAGCGATAAAATATATCTATTAAATTTATTTTCTATGCCATCAAATATATCAATATTATAAAAAATTAATCTAGCAACCTCACATTATAAACCGTCAAAAAAATATAGATAGTTTGCATAAAACAAAATAAAGTAACGGAAGATTGAGATGTGAACTCACAGATATTTGTTAAGATCGAGTGAACCACCGTTAAAACAAATAAGATACAAAATTTCTTGTCCTTAATCTACTCCATTGGAGGATGAGGAAGAGTTTCTTCCACGTCAGTATCAAAAGCATTGATTCTGATCATTTGAGATTT